>NW_009231076.1:0-1421 GCF_000690835.1 Fulmarus glacialis | reverse complement strand
CCCCCCCCAAAGTCAGAAACGTATTTCAGCCTTCCCTTTCTTGAGATCTATCTATTTGTAATTTTGTAACTGTCCATCACTGCTGTTGTGCTACTCTCACTTCTTCCCTCTGCTGGAAACAGAAATTCTGTTATTTCATTTATATAAATTCCTTTCACCATCAAATTCAATTCATAAGCAGTTCCTCTCAGTTTGTACTAAGAGGATGCTCTATAGAGGTTTCCAGTCAATCATTATGGGGGGTAACAATGCTCATTAAGTACTGATTTTCTATGTTTTCAATTTGTTTTAAAAAAAAGATTAAATTATTAAAGAATAAAATACCGTCTCTCAAATATTAGGAGATCTTTTTCTTGATTTTTAAACAATCTGAATGGCAAAATAGTATTTTCTCCTAACACTTGGCATTCTTACTCTTCTCTGTGAAAGGAAGTACAGGAGATTGGATCTTGAATGTAAACATTTTGTAGTAAAAGCTGCATTTTGGGTGGGATATTTCATGTTTTCTGATGGAGAGTGTGGAAGAGTCCGGCATTATATTTAATGGCAATGTGGCACTGTATGAACAGTGACAGGCAACCCCCCTCTGAGATGCTCCTCCTTAAGAATTACAAAAGTGAATATTCAGTACTGCCAGCTAACTGAATCCAATCTAAGCCGTTTACAGCTATCATGATAAAAACTGTTGAAAGGGATTGACAGAGAAGACACTGCTAAAACTGCAGTTTAACAGAGTGTGAACGATCCAGAGCCAATAATCTCAGTTAGTTGGGATGTGAGGGTGAATATTGTGCTTGCATATGGGGAAGGGAAGGTTAGAATGTCAATTAAGTGACTACCTGTTTGAAAGGCAGAGCACACACTCGTTTGAGTAGGTCTCTCCATCGGTCCCACAAACGGGATTGTAGTCCCTTGGACATCCAGGCACACCATACTTGTAGCAAGCAGGCTAGGGAAGACAGGTACGTAAGAAGTCTAAGGTACACCATTTGAAACAGGTCGCTGATCAGCTTCTGATGTGAGAGCTTCTGAAGAATACTGGCACATTCGTGCACAGAAAGGAGCGCTCAACAGAAGCTGGCACAGCTTTATAAAGTGCCACGTTATCTTTCATGCTCTTATGGGAATTTATCGCTTGAGGCTTGGCTTGAGCTGTGGTGTCAGGACATATGTGTGCTACAAAACGCAGCTCCTTCAGACGTCTTACGTCAGCGGGACACATGGGCGGCGAGTCCCCGTGAAGGGCGACCACAGATCAAGCTGGTAAGAGGCGGGAATCAGCAGGGCATGTCCGCTGCAGCCCCTAGCAGCCGGGTGCCAGGCTCCGGGGTCCCGCAGCTGTGGGGAGGGACCGCCCGGGGCATCTCCTGGGGCTCCGGAGCCAGGGCCAGGCGCTCCCGCCCGGCGTCAGGCCCGGGGCT
>NW_009231075.1:0-35792 GCF_000690835.1 Fulmarus glacialis | reverse complement strand
AGTGTAAAAGGCTTTGCTGAAGTCCAGGTGAAGATGAAGGAATATCCAGTTGATATAATTTAGCTGGGTTTCCAAGATATGAAACCTGCTCACCAAAGATTCTTGAAGAGGCAAGCTGACGTGGTATAAGAGGATGGGTACTCAAAAAGGTCAATATCTGGTTAAAGACTGGAAACAAAAAAATATACAACAAAATAACAATCAGTTTTCTCATTGCAGGTCACTGGTGTGTGCCACAGGGATCTATGTGAAGAGTTACACACACTAAAGATTAATGAAAGATGTAGAAAGACTGATCATACACTGTGATGACAGATACTTGATAATATTCAATACTTCTGCAAAGATGTGGCAGAAGGCATTCAGAAAGATGAAAGAAAAAAATGAAACGTACAAAACAACAAATAAAACTGAAAAATGAAAAAAATCAACAAATAAACTTAAATCTAAATAAATATCAAATGATGCAAATGGGAAGTATAGGCATCAAAATAGGCTTTATCACTCTGAAAATCTTTTGGGTGGTAGCTCCTCAGAAACTTCAGCTCATTACTCAGTAGCAGAAAAAGAAAAGGTTAAAAATTATAAAGGAAAGAATGGAAAACATAATCAAAGACACTCCTATGTTAAAATTCAAGATGTGACAGCATCTCACATAGGCTATATAGTTCTGGTCCCATCATCTCAAGAAAGATATAATAATAAAAGAAATATGAAGGTTTCAGGCTAAGATGATCAAAGACATGAAACAGCTCCTATAAAATGGCTGAGGACTCTTTATGGGGGGAAAGGAGATAACCTGAGTGGGTTTGTAAGGATATCGGGGAGGAATGGGAAGTTCAAGAAAGCAGATGTATCACTTGGTCATTCACAAACACAAGAACTGAGCTGGATGGACCTTTCACCTAACAGATTGCTCTTCTATTCTTATGAATTATAGAAGGGGTTATCCTCCTTCTTGTGGCCAAGAGATTGAAAAAAAGCCTCTGGCTACTGTGGTCTTGTGAGTCAGAATTACTTCATGTGCTTTTCATAAATTTTGACTGCTACATTGTGCCGAAAAGGCAGAGCAAGATGTGGATGAAAAAGTTTGGAAAAGACAGCCCAACACAACTTTCCTTTGTCATCTCTTCAGTGTTTGCTGAAGTTGCAGGTTCATTCAATGCTAGGTTCAAAATCATGAGTCATGTTTTTTAAGTGCTTGCCAGGACCAAATAATCAATTCTGCTAGTCATTCACTAATGTGTATGTAAGTGTGCTCAGCTGGCTCCATAGTCTTATTAAAAAAAAGCACTCTAATATTCATGGAAATATGCTCCGCTTCCCCTATGTCTGCAGATGCAGTCCAAGCTTATCTGCCATATCCAAGAGGTGGGAAAAAATTATTAGGGAAAGGTTTGTCTTCATTAATAAATTTGTTGAAATGCTTTTCAAATACTCTTCTTGAGTCTGGTTATTCCTTGACAACTTTGAAATAGTTTGGAATGAAAGTTTCTTGATGCTGAGATGGTCTGGGGAAATTAGTGATTTAGGTGTCAAATGAAGGACGTAGTTACTCTCTTGCATAATGTAAAGAACGGTGAGTCATGTGGCTGAGATTTTGTGTGTCACTCAATACAAGAAGATCGTTTGCCATACTAGGTAATGCCCCCTATGATACTAAGCCCCTCAGAAATAAAATGGTTACTGAAAAAAATATTTTTTTATTTGTTGTTCATTTTGATTTTGGATTTAAGCCAGGCAGCTGTTAAGATCCTCCTGGCAATATTGAATGCTTTCCCCTAGCAAATAGTATTGTTTTATATTAGAGGATAAGTGGACCCAAAAGGTGTTTTATATTAGATTGAGAGCCCAATAAGTCAGAAGTAGATATTTAATACATGATATGGAATGTCACACTCCAGGATTATGAAATAACACAAACACTGTGCTAAAATACAGACAAACTAGAATATAATTCTATTAAAAGGTTTGCACCATACAAACAATATGCTGTATTATTTCTTTAAGAAATGATTTAGTGTGTTCCCATGGGTTAGCATACATTTCAAGACTGTAGTGATGATAACATGCATGTTTTATGTCAAGTGTGGTAATTGACCCTGATGAATTATGATGGGGAGGGGGATGTATTGTATTCCCATGAATGTGTGTGTCATTCGCCATATTTTTTCAATAAAAATAGTTCTTAAGCAGCAAACCTTTCTCAAGAAGAACGGCTAATTAGTGGCTTTTATATCAAGATGAGACTCCCAAGAATCCCAGCAGCCGACACAAAGTAGAGCTAGCAGCCTTTATGGTGAAAATCATCTTTGCTATTGCAGGGGCAAATGGGTGGTACACCAGTATGATAACAGTTCTTTATTATCCAACCATTTCTCTGTGACTGGTAAACCCTGTTGACCCTGTCCTATACAAAGGTGCAGTAACTGAAGTTCATTTTTGTGAAGCTGGGTGGTGGCATATTTTCTTACAAGACAAGGGCAAATTTTAGTGCTCTGGTGGGCCAACCTGTGTCTGTCTCCTTCCGCAATCATAGCAAAGGCTATGAAATAGAAGACAAGGTCTACTGTTAATCTACTTCTTTAGTTTTAGGCCATAAGGATCTATGCTATGAGCAGACTCACTTGCTCTGTAATCAATATTGCCCTTGCCTACTCATTTCTGTAATGCCCAACAGGCATCTCAGCACAAGTCCACTTTAATACACCTATTGTAATAAAGATGTTCCACTGTAAGAGCACTTTTTGTTTAGCCGTTGAACAGTATATGGCTTTTTTGCTATTTGAGCGATGTTTATGAGGTCTTAATCTCATTTTATTTTACCCGGAATCATCCCCTAGGCTTCCTTGCATAATCAATAAAGGATAGCTTCGCTGTATAACCAAATTTCCTAGCAAAGCAGTCTTTGTACCTGAAGATGAGCTCAGTTCATCCTGCTTTTAATCACAAATGTTTCATATCAGATGAACTTTGAACTCTCAGGAGTCATTGGAGGATGGAGCTGAATGATATTCTGTGCTCTTGGGAAAACTGGTTTCTTCTCACCACATGGGAACATGTAAGTAAAGTATATTTATTCTCTATTTCAGTTATTGTCTCACAGTCCTAGCATTAGTCTCGGTTGGAAGTTGATTGCTTGCAAGAACATTTTGTTACTGCAAAATGATGCGATAGTCTCCAGTTATTGTTGTCCTCCCTGTTTCTTAATATCACTGCTGCCTCCAGGTCCACTCCAAGGTCGATCCAGAGAGTTCAGCAGTCCTCTCATGAGGCAGCTGTGTGACCTCACCAGTACCTGAGAGTAGCTCACTCCTGGGGTGGGAAATTTTGTTGTTGATGTTAAAACAGATTTCTTCTATCCTGTACTGGGGAACAGAACTGCGATGAGAAATAACTGTTCTGGTGAAGTGGAGAGAGGGTACGTTGTGTTGCAAAATGAAAACATGTAGGGCTCTAGTGAGGCTCATGCCTTCATAAGCATGCATGAAAACTGAAGAGGAGTGGCTCAGGGGCACTCTATACTCACTGTATTTAGTATTTTCTAATGCATGTGCCGCTACCAATAGACATAGGCAGTCCTACCTGAGGACTCAATGGGACTCGGGTATCCAGGGGTATTTTCAGAGACGGAGGTTGGCTGTGACCCACTTGTCTGTGGACATGGTTCTGAATTTTGATTGTCCAAAGGGCATGTGTCAGAATTTTAGGAGTTTCAGTTGACATAAATGCCATATAGGTGAACAATACATACAAACTGTTCCCCTTCTAAAGGCTGTTGACATAAAGTTAGAAGCCAACAGATTCGTTCCTTATTTCAAAAGGTAGAGAGGTCAGCGGTTTGATGCCAAAGGTCTGAGGTACAGTGCCTAGTGATGATGAATGTTTGGTATCAATTAAAAAAAAAAAAAAGCAAATGTTTTCAGTCACACAATCAATCTCTTTCTGCCTGCAAGTAAAATGTGGTGACCAGATTTTCAAAATCTGCTCGGCTCTTTTGATAATCAGGCCCATAAACACCAAAGACAGTATTTCAAGAGCTCGTGTAAGCAAAAATAACCATTTAAGCATCATCTAAATTCCAGACCGGTAGAATAAGTCTAAACGGTCACTTTGTTGTCAATATATTGCAAAAAACCTCCATAATGATAAAAATGCAAGAAAATTGCTTCCTTCTGCTAAACTTATTTTCGACCAAGAGTGAGTCTAATTTCAAGATGCTGTCACATCCTGGTTGGAGGTGGCTGTTTGTTGACAATGAAACTTGTTTCCTACTTCTTAATATGAACCAGAAAATTATCTGTGCACATTAAAACCAAAACTAAAATAGGCAATCTATTAAACTAACAAAAGCCTTTGCAGTATGGTTGCTGAGGTTTGGTTCGGTTTTGGTTTTCCTTCCTTTTGCCGCCTTCTTTTTTGCTGATTCAGCTGAAGCAGAATTCTCCTGTTCATCAGCCCGGTTTGTGGAAAGAGGCACTATTTTCTGTGAGAACAACTCATACCATTGAAAAAGCAGAAATATTTGAGCACCTAAGCTCTTCTTTTGTACTTTGCTTAGCTGCCCTTCGAGGGCCAAACGCATGCAATGCAAGGACTTTCCTTACATTACTCTCCTGTTGTTCTGTGACGGTGTTTCTGTCTGACTCATATTCTGTCCACAAAACTACTTTTAAAACCTTGGTGTTAAGCAGTACCATCTCTCCAGGGCATCCTGCCAGCCAGACTCCTTGGGTGCTCCTCTCGCACTCCTAAGTAGGAACAAATGCTAAGCTGCCTGGGTGGGAGGGTTTCTGATCTGGTTCCCCAGGATCTATTCCTCTCAAAGGGAAGCTTGCAAACAACCGTCAAACTAGTGAATTTGCAGAGGATTTGTATTTGGAATGAGATTTCTTTCATGCCTTTGCAATGTCATTCTTAAATGCTGAAAAGAAAAAAATCCAAACCCAGTGGTTTCATTTTCATGGTAAGAACTGTAAAAGTATATCACAGACTAAGTGTGGGGTGATATAACCAGACATCCCAACTGGCATATAATGAGCCAGCTAATTCTATTTTTTTTTCTATTTTATTTTTAATAGTGTTATATCCATCTGTCCTGAGAAAAATCGGATGAGAATTTTTCCTGGTTAGCTTCATCTCTTAGTCTCTAGGAGAAAATCTGAACAGCTAGTTTTTTTTTGTGTGGGCTAGGCTTGTCTGGGCATTTGGTTCACATGTGCCTCATAAACAGCCCCACCCCCACCTTCCTCCCTGTTTCCTGACATACTTTGCTGTTGCATCTTTTCAGTGGGAGTGTCTGCTCTCTCAACTGATGGTTGACTTTTCAGCTGAGAATCAACATAGCTAAGAGTATAGTATTGGAAGATCTGCTGTTTAGTTTGCCACACTATTCAGTCATGAGTAATAGCAGGGAAAAGATGCTCTTGTTTGTTTTAAAGAAACACTGTATGAGGTGTTAACAACCTTAATGTATAGGCACTTATAAATAGACTTCCAATGCAAACAGTCACTTTAATAGAGCATCCCTGAAAAGGGATGGGGCTTAGATCCTTGTATCCCTTCCCACAGCTACCACTTAGTGCTGCTCCAGGAGAAAAAAGGGGGGTTACAAAGAGAGAAGGTTACCTCAGATAAGGGGAAAATCTTGGGTGTTACAGCTCTGTCTTGCCTTCCTGACGGTGGCAATTAGGATGAACGTGTGTGAGAAGAACATTGAGGTAGGACCCCAAAATGCGTAAGTGTAACTTAGATGCTCCAGAGTCCTAGAAGTATTCTCAGCACTAAACCCACCTTCTGTTAGTCTGAGCCACCACTGTGGCATCCTTCTTCCTTTTTTGACGAGGGTCCAGCCACACTGAAAGATCTCACCTGATAGCGTGAAAGAGGAAAGCAGGAGCAGGGCTTGGCAAAAGTTCCTGTAAGGCATAATTGACTGTTCTGTCACACATGAATCAGTCAATTAGTAAGAGGAATTACATTGTGCTGCACCTGAGAACTACCTGCATCTACAAACGCCAAAATGGATTCTGCACTCTTTTAGGCTTTACTTTGCATCCATCATTTTTAACGCAACTTAACTTTCCCTGTGCCATAACATGCGGGGCTTTTAGCGGTCATGGAGTTTTTCTTTGGTAACATAAGTTGTTCTTGAAGTCCCAGGGGCATGTTTTGACCTGGTTTTTTTTTATGGTGGAAAAAAGCAGCTAGGGGAGGTTCTGAGTTTTATAACCCTACTTCCAGGCAGACATCTTCATTAGCATATATGGAGCTGTTTATCTAAGAAATCCTGTGCTGGCCTGGAGGGCAGAGGTTGTTTGCACTGAAGAAATATCTTATTTGGGATCTCAGAAAGTGTTGGGGGTACTAAAAGAAACAGTGACTCTCAACCTGGAAGATTAATGAAATAATTACACTTCCTTGGATGTACGAAGAAGGTGGGCTATCCCTACCTAAAAGCAGTATTTCCCCTCTGAAAAGCTGCAATGCTACAGAAGTTGTTAAAAAAGATAAATGTTTGCAATGCTGGTGAATAGAGAGTACAACAGTTTGACTACTTGTGTTATTTCTGGAAAGCACTTTGCCTCATTACCTAGCTGCTGTTCACCCCTGCTCCTCAGATGGCATCCAGGCAATAAGCGTTGCAAGGAAGTGCAGAAAAAGGTTGCACAGCTGTCAGTCTTCAAGCATGGGCTTCTCAGTTGAGGGAGGGAAACAGAGGCAGTATTTTAACATGCGTCATTCCAGGCTCTGTTGCGCTCAGACCAGAGCACCACACAAGCTGTTTTTCACTGGGAAGCTTCTCAGCCCCTCACTTACAGGTGTCATGTTTTCTCTTTCACTCTGAAGAGGATTTTATTGGGTCTATATAGTGCAAAGATAATACGTGAAACACAAAGTACAAAACAGTACTGAATACTAAAGTTGAAGAGCTCCAGAGGGCTTGGGAGGGCCCTTGATAAAATGCACCCTGAGGGAATACTGTCTGCTAATTAAAGTCTGTATTCACAGGATGCTTACAAAGAAAAAAAGTGTGTAGATCTTGGAATGGGAGAAGCTGATGGGAATTTCAGGAAAAGCTGATGAAAAAAATGCCACAAATAGGTAGAGAAAAAAGGCAAAGTTGTCTCATCTTAATTTACTTTGTATATTCTTAATCCTTCTTGAAAAATCAGTTTTTTAAAAAAAATGTTCTTTTCCTTACTTTATAAAAAGAGAGAGGGAGAATTAGAGTGTGGGAAGAACAGTTGTAATGGGGAAAGAAATGTGTACCTTTTAAAATGAGGCATTAAGTATCCTTGAATACAAATCTACTCACAGGAAAGTAGCAATGAATTGTTGTTGTGGGAATAATCAAGCTTTGGAAAGAAGAAATTACTTACCAGCTTCTTGAACTTAAAGTTTTCTTTAAGAGAATAATACTGGGTAGCAAAAATCCTCCAAGAAGTGACAAACACAGAAAGCTGAAGAGATCTACGTCTGGGTTTGCAGTGCCTGGACTCCCTTTGCAGGGTAGAGCATACAACAGTGGGCAGAAAATAATGCAATATGTCGCTGCAAGCAGCTAGCTGGCCACACACGCTACCGGCGAAGAAGAGAAATGAAATCTGGATTAAGGATTCTTAACCTTTCAGTTCATTAATTCATATCACAAAGTGAATTGTGGGAAAGCTGGCAGTGGTTAGGATTGCTGTAACTCTAATTAGAGCAGTAGGCATGACATATGTGGGGTCATGCAGTGAGTTTGCAAGGAAAAAGAGCATAAAAATTCAAAGGTAAAGTTTTAAAAAATTGAAAGGTAAATCAAGTTTTAGCATACCTCAGCCCACAAGTATCTTAATTTTTGGCAGCTGAGGCTTCCTTTGCTTTCCTAATAGAAATCCTAAGAATGAAAGTAAAGCAGCAGAAAGTCCACTAGGCCTATCTGATTGAATAGACCTGATCCTGAAACCCTCAAGTATTTTCCTCCCCAGTCTGTGGGCCAAATCTAGACACTGTAGATGATTCTGGAAACTTTTTCTGAGTATAGAGGTCAGTATTAGCAGCTTCAGCAGCAGCTGAGATACCAGTGACAAGGTAGGATCTCTTGCTATTAGCGTGTCCCATTTATCATTAGAAATTCCTATCTGCACCTCATTCCACTTAGAAGGGATTTCCTTAACAGGGATGGGCTGCATTACTCCTATATGCCCTGGTATCTTGAAACTGTGTTCCTTCTCTGGCAATGAGATGCTCGAGCTTCAGAGGGTGTTGTTATGCAGCACAATTGCCTTTCTAAAGGGTGACATGCGGGGGGGATATTTAAAGAATGGTTCACAGGGATTTAACTGAAGGGTTCCCACTGATGTTAGTTTACCCCCTGCGAGTCTGACAGGGTAGATTAGGCCACATTGGGGAAAATAACATTCATGCTCAGTCAGTCACAAAAGATCACTGCTATTGTGTCACTCACTCCTGAGAGGAGACTGTAGGTATTAGCCATTGCGGTCCCAGTTTTGTTGACTTGGAGCTTGTTAAGCCGGTTTTATATTCATTGAAGGAGTGCTTGTGGTAATAAGGAACTAAGCTGAAGCGCTGTGATCCTGTAGCTAGGGCTCATAGAGGAACTAAACCACATCTCTTTAGCTTAGTGCTGGGAGAGGGGCCATTTTCTCCTGGAATTTATTTGTTAAAAAGAAAATCCAGTTTAATCAGTTTAGAGAGCTGTCCTGCCGTGTTCATACAGAGCACGATGGTTTGGGCTGGGTCCAGCAGTCCTTTCTTCCCAAGCACTCTGGACATCTTTATCAAGTCCCTGAGGTGGTTAGTCCCTCTCCCTTAGTCACAGAAAGGGTTGTGGATCTCTGATTTGTTCTTCCTGCCTGCCTGACTCATCCTCCCATACTTCTTTTTTTAGCACTCGTCTGTTTGCTTTGCTTCTGCTGTCAGACGTTAAAGAGTTAAAACTGTTTGAATACACTGCAGTCTCTCTTCCCAGTGATGGGGGAAAAATAAATGTTCTGTTTCTTTACTTTATTTGAGATATGTCACAAAGGTTGCAGAAAAATACAGTAAGTGACAGCATCTTTCATGTTATTCTGTCATTTTTCTGAAATAAGAAAATTTCAAGCACTTATGAGTTAGGAACACTGACTCATTACCAACAGAAACAAACAATTCCAAATGTCTGAATAAAAAGAAAAAAAAAAAAAGATCCCACAATGTGGCTGCTCCTGTCAAACAGCAGAAAATAACCTGCTGATAATACGTCTATATGGCTTGACTTCCTGAATGGCAATACAGCCACAGTCTTCTTAAAGTCAATATGGACTGTAGTTTTCTTCTTACTGTAAAATTTAAAGAAACATGAAAAAATTGCATATTGTTATTGTGTTACAGTAAAGTATATCTACATGCAAAATTTTTTTTTTGAAATGAAGATCAAATGCAAAAGAACAGACAAAATATATCTTAAAGACAGTATAGCACTCAGAATTTATATGTGTCCAGAAATTCATGCTCTGTTGCTTCTCTATAGTTTATTATGCTGTGGCTAAGTACTGGAAAACATTCCCATGTATGGTTTAATAAGTAAACGGACAGTCAGTAATGACAAAGCTGACATGGTTTTCTTTTTTGGAGAACTGGAAAGAATTAATTTTGCACTTGGAATCACCATATCTGAAATAGAAACAAATTGTCTCCCTCACAGAAATAATTTGAAGTCAATCATTTATATAACTGCATCTTTTTTTTGTGTTCTCTGAAATAGCTGTGTTCGGGTCAGGATTCTGTGTTTCTTTGGGTGGACTCTCTTTGCCATTTTTCAATATTTATTACCTGAAGGTAATCATAAACCATTTTCTGTGGGTAGTTGATATGCAAACAGCCAAAGTTTATATTGGGTTGCTTAGTTGTTGCTGATCAGAAACTCACATGATATAATTTCTGTTTCTGGATTGAATGACCATGCATGCTCTGCCAGGGTGAATATTTGCATGAGTGAATTGAAAATCCCATTTCTGTGTATACTTACTTGAAATTCACTTCCACGTTTTTGCCGGAAAAATTAGATTGCTGAGAAGGTGAACACAATGGGAAATTCATTTAAAAATGGAGTGAAGCTCTTTGCCTTGATCTAGAACCACCATTGCAAAAAGAATTTTAAGAAAAGAAAAATAAATATAAATCTGTTTACTTTTGAGTGGTGATGAACTATTCCGAAGTATACGCCTCACAGTATGTTTTTCTTGACCTTATTATTTCTTTTCATGGGATCAATTAGATTTCTACAGTTTTAATTCTTTGCTTTTGATTTTAAAAAAACGTAAAAGCATTCTTGGCTGTGTCTGTTATGTTCTCATATGTTCCTTCTGGCTGTGGCGGATACGTTCTCATATGTTCCTTCTGACTTCCTGTTACATAGCAGGACTCTTGCTCATGGAGCAGGAAGATCAGCCAGGTGCAGCGAAGCATAATGTACTTGCAAAAATGGTGCCCTTCCTTACTGATCTGAATGTTTTATATGCCAGAGGTTTTATCTTTAGCTATCTTGGTTAGCTCTTCTGTGAGTTTAAACTAGAGCTTTTAGTAAATAGTCCCTGCTGCATTCTCAAAACCATCTTTCATTGATTTGGAAATCAATAAACCATATCTAACAAATCTGACCTGCTAATGAATAAGGATTTGCTTAAGCTACTGTTTAAAGCCATGGAAATTTTATATTGAGCCCAGGAGTGATTATTTAAATGTTGGCTAGTTAACAGGTCATATTCTTTAGAACGGCACTATTAATTTCATCAGCTCTATTGATTTCCTTCCTATCAAATCTGAATCGATAACAAGTTCCCAGACCAGTGTTGTTGGTTTCAATTGATCCAGCAGCTTGGTTTGGCAAAAATACTGTGAAAAATGTGTGCTGTTAGTGTGCAATAATTCCTGTTTCAATGTCAATTTTTGTTTCACTCCAAGAAACCCAAATCAAATATAACAGATATGAACATTCAGACTAAGGGCTCAAATGAAAATTATACTTTTGACCTAAATAATATGTGTGACATACACTCCATGATGTTCAGCAGAAAATGAACTCCAAATATTACAGTTCTATTGAAAGCTTTTTTATTTGAAAATTGAGCTGGAAATCTTTGAGGAGTACACTTCTGTATGAAAACCAAAAGACATCCTTTGTGCTGTTCACGGTACTTGAACTTCTTAGTTTTGACTGCAACTAAGCAGTTCAGAGCAACTGGCTTTTCCTCCCTTTTTGCCCGTATTCCTTTCCACTCCCTTTCTGGTTTCCATACAAAAATGGGCAAACCCATACACCAAAAGTTGCTGCATAAGAAATCTGGATTTATTTTTTTTTAATGTTTCACAGAAATATGATAGATTAGTCAGGAGGAGAGTCTTCAAAATCACAGGAAAGTAAATTGTTAAGTGAGCCAAAAACCTGGTGTGTGCACCTGGCTCAGAAGAGTAGTCAGAATGAAATATAAATTGCAGTGTAAGTGAAAGATACAGATTTTCAGTGATTCTCTGCAGGCAAATGAGTCCATTGATCCATATTTTGTGAGTCTGTCTGTGGTTTTTCTCTTCCTTTTACATGTCTGCTCAGCGCTGTCAGTACTTATTTCTGTGGCACTGGTAAACCTCCACCAGTTACTGGGCTTGGATTCTGTATTTCCAAATATTTGGGAATTGGGTGCTTTGGGGTTTTTCTCTGCTCTGAGTAAACTGTATCTTTCTTGGTTGTCTCTGAAAGCCTTCTAAGAAATAGGAAGTATGTTACCCTTCATAACAAGGGGATTTCTCAACCCACTGTTGCCAATTCACTTCAACAAGGCCAAGTGCCGGGTCCTGCACTTCGGCCACAACAACCCCATGCAGCGCTACAGGCTTGGGGAAGAGTGGCTGGAAAGCTGCCCAGAGGAAAAGGACCTGGGGGTGCTGGTTGACAGCCGGCTGAACATGAGCCGGCAGTGTGCCCAGGTGGCCAAGAAGACCAATGGCATCCTGGCCTGTATCAGCAATAGCGTGGCCAGCAGGAGGAGGGAGGTGATCGTGCCCCTGTACTCGGCCCTGGTGAGGCCGCGCCTCGAATACTGTGTTCAGTTTTGGGCCCCTCACTACAAGAAGGACATTGAGGCGCTGGAGCGTGTCCAGAGAAGGGCAACAAAGCTGGTGAAGGGCCTGGAGCACAAGTCTTATGATGAGCGGCTGAGGGAACTGGAGAAGAGGAGGCTGAGGGGAGACCTCATCGCGCTCTACAACTACCTGAAAGGAGGTTGTAGCGAGGTGGGGGTTGGTCTCTTCTCCCAAGCGGAGAGGAAATGGCCTCAAGTTGCACCAAGGGAGGTTTAGACTGGACATTAGGAAAAACTTCTTCACTGAAAGAGTGGTCAGGCCTTGGAACAGGCTGCCCAGGGAAGTGGTGGAGTCACCATCCCTGGAAGTATTTAAAAGACGTGTAGATGTGGCGCTTAGGGACATGGTTTAGTGGGTATGGTAGTGTTGGGTTGATGGTTGGACTTGATGATCTTAGAGGTCTTTTCCAACCTTAATGATTCTATGATTCTATGATTCTAATATCCTCGTTTCTTATCCCTGTCTTCCCTATACACCAACACAGACATGCACACCATTTGCTCTCCTGTTTTAGCATTCCAGGTACCTATGACAGTGAAAGAAGATTTAGTTCCTGACTACAGATGCTCTTTGAAATCACATTGTGCTTTCTCTCTCTGCTTCTTCTGCAGCCATCTCCCTCAACTTGATCCTGCAGCTCTGGAACAGTCACACTGGAAATTAAGATAGTTAGCTGTCATTTATATTAATGATCATTATAGCTTTATGCAATAAGCCTGCTTATTCACCATTGAGCTCAATAACATGCTATACGTTGCCAAAACTGGAATTAAAGAGTGGTGAATCAGGCTTTATCTATCACACTGATTCTTTATTAGAAAACTTGGCATGTACTTTGGAAGTATAAGGTTAGGGACGTTAGTCACATAACAATTGACCCATGCTTAGAAACACTGGAGGAGATGTCAGTCATACAGTGGAATTTGGAAGTAGTGATCAATAATTTATACTAGTGATCACTCGGCCCTTATCTAATAACCCATTCTGTACTTTCCACAATCTAATTTCATTTGGCGTTAGTGATCACTGCTTTTCCACTTAAAGTGATCTGATTAGACCTTGAAATATTTCCATTTTTCAAGATATAGCACATCTTCTGCAACTCTATCTAACATATATTCAGGTAGAATTTGATTAGACTGGGCAATTTACTTGTGATTCATGCCTAGTTTAAGATACAGAAGCAGGCAGGAAGGCGCCAGTACAATTTTAAGCCATCCAGGGCACCAGTTAAAGAGCCTTTCTACATCCTTGATACATAATGAACATTTTAGTTACTTTCAAAATCACATCATATTTGCTGATTGTAAAAACAAAACTCAAACTAACCTGCCAGAAGCTCCTTGCATATATAATTTTTTCCTCTTGAAATTCTAGTGTGCCGGAGAAACCTGCACGGATTACTGTACCAGGAAGGACTACTGTGAGACTACTTTGGGTGATGGGGCTTGGAGGGGTTTATGTGTTTGAGCCATGGATATAACAGAAATTAGCATTGGCATAGGCAGATATCACCTGGTTTTTTATAGATCATAGTTTAACAATGGTATTTGTTACTGGCCTAACTAAACATACATACATTTATATATGTATATATTTATATATATTGTGTGTATACTGGTTAGTATTTGTATACATGTATACAATGTGTATACACCTATATAGACAAATATAGTGTGGGTGTGAATTTATATACTTATTCCTATACCTGTCTATATGACTTATACATACACAACAGATAGTGCAAGAGGATGCTGGGCCAAACTGGCACTAGGGCTAGAGCAGGATCAACCAGCATGACCTGTGGCCACTTTATGATCTCTGACTATGGAAATGGCCTCTGGGTTGAAATTAAGGCCAGAGAGGGTTGAGGCTTGTACAGGCAGGGGTGTCCAAAAGGCACTGTGCTCATGTAAGAACTGCTCCCACCTGACTCTTTGGATCTCTTCGGGGTTAACATTTGTGCCATCCCTAAAGTTAAGGTTCAAGCCATGAGAACCAAAGGGTAAATGTTCAAACTGGAAAGAGCCAGCATAAAATATAAGGGTAGATAGATAACTAGATTTAGCCCAGGGATGTTGGGCTTATGCCACCAGGAGTTATCCCTGGGTACAACAGGGTCAACAGGCTTGGGCAGGTACCAATATGGGCTATATCTTCAGTTTTATCATAAGCACTGGCAGTCTTTTATCTGCATTAAGGAATCAATTCATGTTTTGCATAGTTACAGGAATTCAACCTTGGGATGGGTTTAGTGAGGAAATCTCAGCCCACCTGCTTTACTTTTAGGTTTCTGCCCAGAGGGGTGAGATGGAGAGTGTAAATAAGTTGCTAGCATTAAGATGATCCATGACGACCCTAACACTTACCTTAAAATGAGATGGAGTGTCACTTTAATGAACATGTTGCCACCTTCGTGTCAGATCTTTTTTCCTTGTCTTTCTCTATATTTATTAGGTTGGAGTGGAATTTACTATACAAAGGTATGAAGTAAACTCAGCTTAAGCAACTACTGAAAGCAAACTTCCTCACAATGTCCTGATCAGTTTGTTTCTCTCTTCTACAGCGCCCCTGGAGTAAGGCTTAATATTCAGCTTCATTAATTTCAGAGGAGCCCCAGAGTGGACGGGGACATAGGATAACCCCTAGTCTCATTTTTTCTTGGGATGGGTGAAAAGTAATTTGCTGAAGGTCATGAAAGCGTATAGCTTAGTACATTCATATAACTCTCTAAATGTTGATTTCATTCTGATTTCACAATTTTCAGAAATGGTCTCTTCTTTAAAAAAGTACATTTCAACATTATAGCTTATACTAAAATTAATTGCTGTTATATCCAAAGTGATCTAGCGTGAAGATAAAGAACTCTGTGGTGTTTCAAAGGTCCTTGAATTGATGCTCAAAATCTCAGGTTTTTTTCCTCCAACTTTTCCATGTGAAGCCAGTCAAGAAAATAACAAAATTAATTAATTATTTATTATGCCTAATCAATCTTTCTTTGGTATGCACAAGGAGGGAATTTTTAGTATTCCTTTCAGTCGTGTTACCCAATAAAAAGTAAATACCTTGATGAAAGTAATATACTATGTTCTTATTCCATTGGTTTGGTCTCTTTACTAAAGCATTGTGTGTAGTTTAGCTGGCATTGATGATGTCCATAGTATGCATGCAGAATTATGTGGCCAGAGGGAGATGTTATCTATCACAGATTATCTATCACGAGTTACCTATTGCAGCCTACCATGCTATTTTGGTTTTTTTTGAAGTATTCTCAGAATTGTTCCGTCTTGACTGCAGTTATGCTTCTGGACACTTACGTTCAAAAATCTTTCATTTTGCCCTGGGTTTGATTAACTCTTTACCCTTTACTCCAAGTTTAATTAACTCAACCTACATCAAAACCAATAAACATTATGGAGCAGAGTTCAGATATCATTAAATGATGCCTGTTACTTTTGCCTCAGTCACTTAAGGCCTTTAATTACTGCAGAAATATGTACAAGACCAATGTATAAAGTACACATTTTTGCTAATATTATTAATTATGCTTTTTTGTTTAGGGTAGGGACCTCTTGCCTATGCTTAATTGAAATGGAGCAACTAATATTCCAAAAGAATGGAACTTCTTGCATTAGTAATCTGGCTGTTCACAAATCCACACAAAGATATATTTGAAACATTTTCCATTGATTTTCTCTTCGGATTTGGAATTGATAGGTTGGAAAACTTCATATTCTTATATTAATTAGATCCTAAATTTTCTGAAATCAGGTCAGCAATGATCTTCTTCAGTGATCATGTCTTCTAAGTCAATCAAGTTTCAACTAGAAAACACACAAGCAAACAAAGAAAAACTTTAGAGAACAGTGTAAGAACAGTTACCAACCAAATAAATGTAAATCAGCTACAATGGACAGACCCCTTTGTACTATGGTTTAGCTGCTTTTTATTGCACTAATAAAGATCTGAAAAAGGTTGCTAATCTGTTGCGCTACAGACACACCAAAGACTTTGCAATTTAAACAGCCGAGAAAAATCTGTAAGAAGGAAAACATGGGGGTAGATAAGCTGGTTTGCCCGAGGGTGAACGACAGGTCCCATAATGAACACTTGGTTTCCCATTCTAGTACCCCTCCAGAGTTCATAGTCTGTTAGGTCTTTCATCCCTCACAGTCCTTTAAAGTAAAAGAAGATTGAGAGGTGACTCTATTACAGCATAGATACGAGTAACTTCACAGGGAGAAAACACTGGGTACTGAAGCGTTCTTTAATCTAGAAGACAAAGGTGTTACAGAGTAGAATAGCTGGAAGCTGAAGTCAGACAATTGCAAATGAGAAATAAAGTAAGCATCTTTACACAGAGAAGGTGATTAAGGAGTGGGGGAAAAACATATCAGAAGAATTCTCAACTTTCCCATCAATTAAAGGTTTCCATAGCATTTTCAGATGAAATGAAAAACAAATTTTCAAAAGAAAATCTTTGTCTAGAAACATATGCGTGATTTTTTATGAAAGCAGGATCTTTCATCTGTGAAATTTTATTTTCTTTACAGTTGTTTAGATTTTCTTTCACCAGCTGTTATGTTCAGATTAAGGAAACACAGACAATATTGCAACTGCATTATATATTTTATTTATTAGTATAGAAGGTGGCCTCCTGGAGTTATGAAATTATGTCAGAAACCCAGCTTCAGAACAAAACCTGCAAAAACCCATGAGCTTCTAGTCTTTGACTGGAGAGGCAACTACAAAAGTGATTCAGTATAGCTCAAAGTCTCAGAAACCAAAAGACAAATAGCAAAACCCACAAATTAATGTTTAAAATAATATGAAAATATTTTCTACGTTAATGATTTGAAGTTCAATACTTGAAATAAAAAGAAACTTGGGTTCCAGGTAAAAGAAAGAAGATGAGGTGTCTGAAAATATTTGAACTTATTTTTTGTTTGGTATTTCGATGGGATCTTTTTTGTTTGCTTGTTTTTTTAAAGGAAAATGACCAAATACCCATTTTCAGATAATGAAGAAACTCAGAATGCCTGTTGTTAGGAAACATGTGAACTTGCAAAAAGAGATACCTCTACTTTTCCATATCTTTCCACTGTGGTTTAAAATTTTTTGTTCTACCCTCAGAAAATTGCAGCTTTCATCTTTCTAAGGAAGTTTTCACCTTCTGAACTCTAAGGCTGGCTAGATCTTAAATACCACTAATGGAGGGTTTGCAGCATCAGATGGGCATAAGTCTTGCTTGTTTTATTTTAACATTTATATTTTTCCCTGGGCTCCATCCTATGGAAGATCAGTCTAAAGACAGTCCCAGAAAAAGCCTGAAATGCTCCAGTTAACTTCTGTCATACCAAGAAAACACTGGTCTCAGATTTGACTGCTTCAGTGGCTCAGATAAACACAAATCATCCTAGTGCAGTGTCCTGAATGAAAGTGTGAACCCGATCCTAAGCTGTTAAAATGCTGCAGCCGGGTTATTGGTTTGTGCACTGCTGGGGGAGGATGAGAAACTGGAGGTGGAGGGAGGGAAATCGCTCTGTGGTGCCTCTGCTTCCGTTGTTCTCCTGTTACAGCCTTATCTCAGTGTCCAAGTAAAATGTCAAAGGCTGCAAGAGAAATGCAGAAGCAGCGTGGTCTGAGAGTGACGGCAGTGGTCCTCAGTACAGGCAGAGGGTGAGGAGGGGTAAGGTCCTATCTTAGTTTAGACTGTTCATGGTCACTACAGCTGCCCACAGCTCCCCAGGCTTTTTTAAGAGGGTAAGTTTTCCCAGCCTTACCAGACTTCTAGGGGAAATAAATTAACAATCCTTTTCTTATACAATGCCCTGCTTGTTAACTCGTTCTGCATTTCAAAGGAAAACAGCCTGTTGTGCATGAAAACTTGGAATTTTTGTCTTGCATATGGAAAGTCTGGACCGCTACTGGCAGGATGCAATTTAGGCTGCGGACCCTGCCACTTGCATAGTTCTTCCTGTCCACCTCCTGTTCCTGGAGCCATTTGTTTGCTCTCACGGGAAAGGATGGCTCTTGTGAACAGCTTGTTGTTTCCAGGACGGCAATCCCAGCACAAGGGAGGGGGTACCAGAATGGAAATGTAGGAGATGGCAGGTGAAGCATTTTGAAAATTTGCAGCTATCTTTTTCTCCCTATTAAGAAAAGGGTCATAAAGCATTCTTCTGTCTTGCCCTGATGGACTTAACTGCCCACTTGAATCAATATTATAGAAATGATTTTCAGACTCAGCGTACAATTCCAGTTTCTCAGTCAAAATATACCAATCTCTGCACTCATAGAAAGGCTGACTTTAGTTTATTGTCTAGTAAATTGCTTGCCGAAGTTGCGTAGAATAAAAGGGAGAGTAGGAATACCTTTCAGGTTTATGTGCGCATTGCCTGTGACCACATGTTCTTAGTTCATGTCCAGGACTCACAGGTATTAATAACACATGAATAAGAAGGCATAATTATCAGATATTGATTGAAATGAATGGAAGAGACATTTACCACGTGTTCTTTAGCTGGAAGAGAAGGGGAAGAGAAAGAGGGAGAGATTGCAAGGTTATAAATTTTAACATGGTTCATGCAACCTATTTATAGATATCCAAGAAAGCTCAGCCTTTCCACTTGATGACCAAGTCTCTCTCTCTCCCCCTCTCTCTCTGTATCTCCTTGTCATGTCATTGTAAAGCTCTTATCATACAGCCTTTTTGCTGCTCAGGTTTGTTTTCTGATATAGTCAGGAAAGTCATACAATGACAGCTCAGGCTTTAATTTTCAAGACAAATCAATGAGAAATCCTTATGTTGGGAAATAACGACAGGCATCATATAACTACTGAACAGGGTGAAGGGTTGTGGCCACCGCATACATTTGCTTCTGTAGTGTTCCTGGCTCCAGGTGGTCTCAGTCTCTGGCCAGATGAGACTAGCAGCATGGAGAAGATGTGAAGCCATGTTCTGTAGTTTGTCTGACTAAATGGGTATGAGAATTTGAAGATTATAAAGCTGAAGGACATATAGTTGGGGTTTATGAGGACTTCAGCTGGGACTGTTGGCGTTTGTTGATTTTTTTAACACTTCTGAAGTTTTGGCAATGATGTTAGACACTAAAGAGATTCCTATAGAGGAAAGATTTACACATTAATATCCCAATCAATTTGGCTTCCAAACATTAAAAAAGAGAAAGAATAGGGAAAAAGACCAAGGGATAGTGAGAGCACAGTGCCTCACACAAATGGGTGGCACAGCCGCCCATTCCCTTTCACACACAGCTGAGGTGTCTTTCCAGACACAGAGGTGCAGACTACAGCCAATTGTGGGCTTACTCTTTTGGGTTGTCTCCCTTTGTATTATTTGACTCTTTCCTAAAACATCCCTCCACAAGCCAGCAACAAGACAAACAATTCTTATCTTCTTCTTCACCATCTCCCAGGGCACATGCTGCCTTCGAGGTATTGCATAAGAGGTTCACAGTTGTCTTGACATCTTTGACTCTTTTCCCCAAGACTCAATGGATTGAGCTTTGTTCCTCTAAATATCCTCATTTCTTCTGCCAGATAAGCTCTTTATGCACCTATTTCTCAATTTCTTGGGACTAATGAGGTGACTTTTAACACTGCACTGTCCGACAGAGTGTTGGGGAGTCACAACACGTACATCCTTTTGCCCGGGTGATACTTTATAGTCACATTCAATATCCTAGGGGTACACTGCAATTACACTGTAATTTGTCTTTGTACCTCACCTTTGTGTGATATACAGTTGTACACTGTAATCTGGGCTCTAAAAAAAGCATTAATTACTCAGCACTGTGATTATGCATGGCTAATTCATCACTGGTATAGTAAACTTCGGTTACAGGATTTTTTAGTATGGTGTTATTAAGTGTGCAGTCAGATATACTATATCTGGATTTTAAAAGCAAATATCAGACTGTGGGATAAATGCTAAGATAGTCTATATTGTGTTCCATTTTTATTAATGGCAACTGTCCTACAATTTACAGTGAAACTGCCGCATAATTACACTCTACTATGAAGTGCATCTTCTTTCAGAGTAAGCTTTGTAGTGATTTTCCATAAGATCTCTGTGCTAATGATGATTTTCTGATAGGGTTATCCCTATTCTCATACATTAACTAAATTATGGCAGAGGCATTTCTCTCACTACAACATCTTAAAGAGAGAAAGAATTTTTTTTTTTTTCTTTCCTGACATTCTCAAGGAAAATCTTCTCTTCTGTTTTCCTTGGGGATGGCTTCATTATAAAATTATTTTTTCTGTTCTTTCATATTGGGGGATCGGTGTCTATGTTTCTCTCTTCTTTTAATTTACCCTTTTTATCTCCTCCTAAGCTTTTCTCTTCTGTCCCTCTTCTCCTTGCATTTTTTTACCTCTTCCATCTTCTGTTTCTCTCCCAGTGTAATATGAGCTCTCTCAGCTCTCTCTCCCTGCCTTTTCTTAACAAAAAGTGATAAAAGGAAAAGGCTGCTGGTCCAACAGACTGCTGGAAGGAACCTGTGTTTACGTTTTAAGGTCTTTGGGAAATGCTCCCTTTGTCTTGTGTGTTTTACTAAGCGTAACACAAGGGTCCAGGATCATGATGAGAGCTTCCTTGTGGTACCAAATTACACGTAAGTAATGATAGGACGTGCAGATCGGATGTGCAGATAGGATGTGCATATGAAATCTGTGGTTGAAATCTCCTTATCAACATGGGTAAGGGAGCTCTTTTGAAAAACTGAAGGAGACACAGAGCCGGTATCTTATACTTCTTTTAGGGAAATGAGTTACTTTTTCATTTAATGACTACTGCAGTTCACTGTCCAGTATTCAAGTCTAGTCTGTAAGGGTGAGATTAATTTAATCTGTTTTTAAAGATGTGATTCAAGACACTACATGAGCACTTAATGGTGTACCCTAGCTATCACACCTGACTTCAACAGGGTACTCCAGAAGGTCTTGCATCATTATCTGCCAGAATGAAGTATATTTGTGGTTTTATCAGATCACTTAAACACCTAAAATGGTACTAGGTACCTATGTTTAGTGATCTGAATCACTTCCTCTGGTGAGTTTTTAGACCTTTTCATTTGGACATCTTTTACTCTGTGTAAAGACTTGCAATCAGGATCATATGCACAATTTCTGCATACACAGCAGTTGCTTATTGGTTAATATGGCTATCAAAGGCTGAAACAAAGATACTACTAAGTTAAGCATTTTTATTTTTGCCACCCTGGTGCAGATATTTGAGGAGTCTCTGTTGGTGAGGCAGTCAGGAGAAAGCATTGGACTCCATTGCTCTGTGAAATGGGCTCATCCTTAGTCTTGCTAAATTGCTTTCTTTTTACTCTCCACTTTTTTCCTCAAAGTTTTATAGCTTTTCATGCCAATGTTTCTCTTCTGAAACTGAGTTCATTGCTTCTTATGAGCACAGCCTCACTCCTCCGCTCTGTGCTCTCTTAATCTGTACATCTTCATAATCAACATATTCTCTTGCTCGCAGATTAATGTTGACAGCTACAGCCCAAAGTTGGCTGGGACACAGCCACACAGCAGAGCTTCACACAGCTGGTCACACCCTTGACCAGCTGGCTAAAGTTGAGTCTTAAATGACTATACAGTCTCTCTGCAATAGATGGAGATGACAAGCCTTTCTGGAAAGTGATTCAGCTGTTTTAGGGTGGAGAACTTCTATTCAGCTTTTGTAGAAGTTTTAAGTTAGGTGAGATAAATCCCAAACTTACAGATCAGACATGGATGTCTGACAGACAAATATGTGGTTAACACCTCCAAATCTACCTGACAACCAGCCACTTGGATGTATGAGGCTAGCATGACCTGTAGTGCAGGGACCCACACTGTGAGGGTGTAAGGATGTAAGGACTGTCTTACTGTGTCACATGAAAAACGCATCAAACTTGTCACTGGAAGTGGCCAGTAGCAAATCCTTATGGAAGATTATATGAATAAAAAGAGAGAAGTAAAACACAGTCTTCCAACTTCTAGCAGAAATGTCTATTCTCAAAGTGTTTGAATTTTCTGAAATTAGGAAGTTCTTTGAAATTGAAGACGTATTTACTTAATTGCATTCCCTTAACTGTATTCCCTTAAATGAAAATGTAGTCCCTTAATAGTAGGCATGCATGGCTTTTACATATGGTGTTTACATGTATTTACGTTGATATTTTACTTAGAAACAAATTAAGATGGAAAGTAATATTACTGCATCACTCCATGGCTATTGGTTACAGGAACACAGCAATTTGGCTTCTGTTCATGTATTTATTATTTATTTACTTATTCCAGAGGCTTAAGCAGCCGTGGAAGATGATCATATGCTTGCAGGGCTATGAGCTCTGTGAGCTTGCTGCTCAAGTTATTGCTTTCTGTCTCGAAGCGGTTCATCCTAGCCCTGCTCCATTTGCTCCTCTCACTCAGTTCAATACACTGGAAAGTGATAAAAATTTTGCTCACTGCCTATTGTTCCCAGAATAAAATCTCCCATTGATTCCCATGGTCACTGGATGAGGCCTGAAATGAATGAAAAAAAAAAAAAAAGCTGAGCTGATGGTTTATTCAAGAGAGCAAATTATAGATGAAGTGAGGGCAATTACTAGAATGAAGAGTCCTGACCTGTGCCCAGCCTTGACTCAGGAGTGACAAAGATTATCTAAACTGATCAGAGCTTGCATTGGATTAAGATATGTTGAGGCTGGCTATGGTTTGCCAAAAGGAAAACCAAGCCAATATGGAAAAGATTTATAAAAAGAAGAAAGATTATCACAACAAGCAGCAAATGAATGAATTATTAATTATTCGGTCCTGGGAGGAAACTATAACACTCTTTAAAGAAGCAAGCATGCTAAAGAAATGGAGCAGTAAGGAAAGCTGCTCTCAAAGAAACAGCAATACTTATTTAACAAATCTGCCAGGGAAATATGAAGCCAGCCTCTTAAATTAAGGTAGAAAGTGAATAATTTGAATGGGACTATTAATACCATTAGAATTGATTGCCTTAAGATTTGTTGTTGCACTGTTAGATTAAAAGATAGATCAACGTCAGTTTTGTATGGGAGCCCCTCCCACACCAATCAATCAGTGACTTTACAGCTGCTGCCCTCCATCCCTCCCAGCACATTCTTATTTCTCTTCCACCACTTGAGTTAGGGAATGCTCATGTCCTTAAACCCTTTGTTTTTCCATGAGCGCAATCTATTCCACGTGGGGGATGGCAGATAATCCTTGCTATAGAGTCCTCCTACACAATGCTTACAGTATACACTACAGTTTTAGGTGCACAGTTGCCCGGTCTGTGCCTTGTCTGAGTTGAAAGGAAAAAGGATACATGAGGGCATCAATAAAGTGCTGAGCTAATGAAAGCTGTTGAGAGGCTGAGATTATTAGCATATGATGGGTAATGCACTGACATGGGTCACTTAAGGGTTGCGGTTTTTTTGTTTGTTTTTTTTTTCTCAGTTCTGGACACAGACAGAATCAGTTCATTTGTGCCCACAGCAAGCTCCCATTGATGTGCAGCGTGCAGTGTAAACATACAGCTAGCAAGTGGTTTTTTTAGATGAGGAATGTCAGATATTAATACTGGTAACTACAAAATCAGACTTGAATGTGATTTATATTGGTGACGACTTTGCCTGGTGGAAATCTGACCTTGAACCCTTAGTATGTCCTCCTAAAGCCTATCAATAGTATTGCTGACAATAATATCCCACAAATTTTCAGTATCACAGAGCTTGATCTGTGCCTTGCTGTAAAAGCTCCATTAAAGTGTTCTTTTACATACTGACTGGATTCCGTCTCTAGGCTCATCCATGTTCAAAGCTGTTCAAAAAACTTCTTGCATTATGCAGGTATAAACCTCAAAAAGAAGCGCATGCAAAGCCATCTACTGTGGACTCCCATGGGTAGGAGGGAGTTGCTGTGGCTGCTTCCAGGCTTGTGCGTGCTGTTCAGAAGCGTTACTCTTGCGAGTCTGCTTCTGCCTCCAGGATACCCCTGCTGCTGCCACTGCTGTGAACACTTGGGATGGGAGGAAGCTTACCCTCTAGAGTTCAAACCTACTGTAGCATCTTCTGATGCAGCTTGAACTACTGGTCGCTATCCTCTAATGGGCAGATTTAGCAAGTACATGTCATATCACTACTGTTTTCTTTCTGCCTATTTGTGAGAAGGTGTCAGGAAGAGTGTCTCAAAGGGCCAAAGCCATTGGAGAGGGTATTTTCAGATACCCTCAACAAGTAACTTTTTGAAACTGGATTATAGACTGCAACTCAAGGTATAACTAAACTATGTGTAGGTATACATGATTAATAGGAATTTAAACATAGCAACACAGACTTTCTCTCAGCTTCAGTAGTTTCCCACAATACTGGACAAGCCTGCCTTGGAGTTCATGCTGCAATAGCTTTAATGGTACTAATGGTTGATATAACCAGATTAAACATCTCAAGACTTACGGACAGCAACAACCTTTCCTGATAATAGTGTTGATTCACCCTGACAGAGACTTGCAGAATCAGTGGATAATTTGAGCCATGACCACAGAAGATAGTGAAGTCTATGGATCACATCAAGAGTGCTTCAGATGAGCATCTGAACCTCCTGAAAAATGAAGGGTGTAAGTCAAATCCTTATGACTGTGGCATCTCACTGAAATCTTTTCATTCCCGATAGTACTTTTGAGGGTGGAGATACAAACATGATGATGTGGAATCTTATAAATTAATGCGTGCAGAAATGGTAAGAAGTTATGAATTATCCACTAAAATATTCTGCCAAAAATGTCGTCCATTCTCATCTTTTTTTTTTTCTTCCCCTCCCCCCTCTTTCTTATTGTATGTACAATACCCTAAACTGATCCCAACTTCAGAAAGAAAACCCAGGGTCAGTGCGCACCGAATTGCTTTATAATGCACTACATTTGCATTAGAAGCAAAGGAAAGGGTTACATCCTTCAGAAATGTTGAACTGCACAAATCAGTATATAGGTATATAATCCACAATTCTGCAGGAGCTGTTGTAATCTTTTTTTCCTTTAGAGAGTTTTGGAAATAGGAATTTCTTCTTCATAATGTTAATTTGATTTCACTGTTTGGACTTAGAAGGTATCTGTACCACCATATCCTGTCAGTGTTTCAAGAACTGTGTATGCAGGTCTAATCAATATGGTGCTAAAATGCTGACAGAAGTCAAAATAGGTTTTCTAGTCTAGGTGTGAAATTTCCCCTAAAACATCCTTACTTGTAGACAAGGTGTGAAGTACAAGGTGCAGCCAGAGCATGGTAACAGCCACCTTCAAGTTTTATATATTCACTCTTTTCTGGAATACATACTTGCAAGAGAATTGGCATATTTACAGGAGGAGGAGTTCTCATGAAAATCCTCCAGGAACTGCCTGCAGTGAATGTGATAGAGCTACATATATTGCCCAAAAATAAGAGGAAGAAAATGTGCCTCTTCAAGATGTTAACCAAAAAGGACACACTTTCCTCATCTTACACTGTAATTATTCTGTCTGCATTGTATCTGTTACGGAGATTATGGCAACAGAGAAAAAAATCTGCATTTTAGAAGGACGTAGTGACCGGCAGTAAGAATGGAAATATAGTGTTGCTATTTTCTTTTCCTTTAATGTTAACATCCACTCATCCTTATCCACAAAATGAGGTAATACACAGGAATAAGTAAGAAAAATTGAAAGGCATACCTGTATCTCTGGCAGAATCACCTAATTAAATGAATCCACACTATTGCTTGTTGGATATAGGACCTTATAGCGAAGGACACATATTTTCAAAGTGCTATGCTGAAAGGAAAATCCCAGAAAAGCTAAACATTGATTATAAATGGACTACTGTGTGTCAGAAAATGAATGTATGCACATCTTAAAAGATGTACCTTTCTTGTTAGATAGTTAAAAAGATCTGCTCACCAAAAGGTTTGTATGGCATAAACTATTGAAGGTTTATTCTATGTGTTCATATAATGCTGTTCTCTTGGTAGCTTATGATATTATTTGGCTCATTGATTTATCTTTCATTGATTTGTATGAATCTAGATTTTCTGAGAATGTACTCTGTCTTAGGAGTTTTTTTGGAAGGTATTAAAATGATAAAAGCTGTTGACTTGATAACCTTGGGGACTGAAGACATCTATTGATGCTCTGTTGTTTAAGAAAACCTGATGTAAATTTCCCCACACTAATCCATTAATTTGTATCAAATCTTGCTGGGGGGGAAAATTTCTGGGGTGATATTGCATCTTCTATGTCCCTTACATCCATGAGTCTGAAGCTGTCACAAAGTACTGGTGATGACCTGGCTTCTGACACATAAAAAAGGATTCAAGCATCACTAACACTGACCCTGAACATCCACCAGATTAAAAGACTCCTTTCAAAATATTTTTAGAGAGTCTAGTGACGAATTAAAGAAAACATTACACTGCTTTCAGAATATCATCTAATTCTTCCTTGTGTTGCATTCAGCTATCGATTGAGAGGTAGAAGGCTTGGTAGGCTAGTATTGTTCCCCTGAGTCATCTAGTCTCTGCATCTGTGAACATCTCTAGAGCAATTCCATGGTCTGTAGCAAAATACTTACCAGGGGAACAAAGCTGATTAGGTGCAGAATTCCTTGCTCTGGAATTTAAATATAAAAATGTGTGGCTTTTTTTTTTTCTTTCTTCCCAGAAACACTGCTATGTAAAACCTCAGTTTGTTTTCTGTAACCTTATTATGAATTTCATTTAGTAGTAGTTTCTAATATTTCCATCGGTAAACACAGTTTTTGCAATAAAAGTGGAAGAGTCCTGCCTCTGATAAACTTATTGAACTTTTGTCATATTTCCTCAGGGAAATATTTGCTCTTATTGCAGGAAAAAACCCCAGAATTTTTACAGTAAAATTAGTCTGTGGAGTGAGAAGACAAATAGCCTTAAAATAATTGTGACAAACAGTAAGAATGTTTTTAATTCTCCCGGAATTAATAATGTGTTTGTATATTTTTAAACTAGCTTTTTAATTTAATATGTAATTTTTTCCCATATGTAAATCAAACTAACAATTAATATTATGGCCTAAGCATCTAGATAGAACTTGGATTACTGGTCTCCTATATGGTTTAATGTATAAGAGATTGCTTTGCCCCTTCTTAGGGCAGACCATTACTTAAAGAGTGAGAGGATCTTGAGGACTAGGGTACTAATTGACTGCTGAATTTTGGAATGCAAAGCACCCCAGGCTGTCACACCTGGCTTTTGTAAGGTACTCCAGTGGAGTTCCTAAGACCACTGGTGCCTTTTGGAAGTTTTATTCAAACAGATTTGAAAAGGTTAAGAGCCTTATTATTATGGAAATACAAACATACTAAAAAACCCTCTAAAAATAGGCCTTCGTGAATTCCAAAAGAAGTCAATCCTTAAGAAACTATACTTGAGAGGCTTGATTCAAGTGATATCTAGGAAAACTAGTAGTTACAACATTATCAGCATTTCTTTTTCCACTTTCCTGTGATTTCATTTAGTTAACAAAGGATCTTCATAAACTATGATTTATCTTTCACTGTGCATGCTTTTTTATAAAGAGGTTTCATCTGGTGACTCCTTCCTTCTATGCCTCCACTCCACAATTTGAATCTGTATGCTGCATATCATTTTAGGTAATTAACCTATATTTAGATACCTGTCTGTGATGGGAGGTTCCGAGACATATGCTTTTTCCTGGAAAAAATACTTCTGTTGCAGCTTTTCTGAACTTCATTTGGACCTGCTCTGTGAGCAGGGCCTAGATCTACCTATTGTATGATTTGCAACACCATTCTGTGCAATTTTAAATGATCGCAGTGATTTAGAGTCCCTGAATGTATTTTAAGTAGAGAGGCATATTTTAAGTAGAGAGGCATAAATAGCTTGCTTAAGCTGACCTTCAGATGTCTTTTCCTTTACAGTCCTGAGCCAGTTTCATAGGTGAACAATATAAACTGTATGCAGTCTGTTACTATCGAATACAGCAGTGAAGTGGCGTTCCCCCTTCCCATGGTTGATTCTTGTCATGCTTCGTCAGTGCTGACAAACAATTATTAGTCTTTGTTTCTTTTATACTATATATTGGCAAAACAATCATTGCAAGGAATTGTAGAGGTAGAAACCATTATCTTTGCACTATAGTGGTAACAGAGCTTTTAGGCTTACTGAAAATATCCATTAGGTTCTGTTCTCTTATCTACAAATGCTTTCTACTTTGCTTTGTGCTATTCTGGCAGTTGAATCACCAACTTTTGCTGCATTAAGAATGGATAACTCCATTCTTTCATCAGGTGTTTTTCATTTTCTACTGGCCTTTGTTCAGGGCTGAAGGCATTCTTCATTTGTTTTGAGTCCCACTATATTAGATATAATTTGGATATCAGTTTTAGCCTCATTGACTTTGAAGATTTTGTTTTCCTCTTAGCAGTTGCGACATGATATGACATTCTTCTGCAAGTTTAAAAAAAGAAAAAAAAAAAAGGAAAGAAGACAAGACAGACTGAGCCAATTTTACTTTCTGAGCTGGGAGGGAGTTTTTTGAGCTTCACTCTGCTAGGTGGTCATATCTGTATGACTCACATAAATCACTGCTTTCGAGTACTCTTAATAGCCTTCAGGAGCTTAAGCAGGATGCAGCCATGGAGAACAAATTTTTTTTTGCAGGTCTCTGAGCTACCAGCACACCACAGTTATGTCCTCCCACCTGAATTAGAACAGACGCACGTTATCAAAGGTCTCGTCTCCTGCAGGGGTTGTCCTTGGTTGAAGACACACAGTTGCAGAAAAACAAATCACCAGTGCAGGCAAAAGAAACAGCCTTTTGCACCCATAGAATTTACTTCTGCTCAGATCTCTGGAGGTGTCCAGCACTGGTTCTGGCTATGGATTTTAATTTTATCAAAAAACCATGTGACTGTGAAACATCTTCCACCATCCCCATCAGAAATCTGTTCCCTCTACTTGCTTGCTCTTACCTCTTAAATGTCCCTCAAATTTGCCCTGCTGCCATTCAGGGGTCGTCTGTTAGTCTGTTTTGTTGAGCGAGATTGTTTTCAAAGTCTCTTTCATGCTGTCATGCTTGGAAAACTTTTGGTAACCTTAACCGGAAACTTCTTCAAATCTCTCCTCGTGATTAATTAGCATGGGGCCTACAAAATGAAATCCTGCTTGTGAAGGAGAAACATGGGCATAGACACAGACTGAGTTATTTAGGAAGACAGACCCAGAAATTGATTTCAGGACTAAGAAAACGTATTTAATGAAGACGGAAAAAGGGGAAAGTATATGCACATTTCCTGACTTGGTAACACCCACTCTGTACTACAATGTTGCAAGAGTTACTACTCTGTCACAGTACTTAATCTTCAATCCAAATTTTAATTAAATTCCTTAGGTGTTACTTAGGATGAGTTTTTCTTCTTGCATTTGCTAAAGCTGCCAGAACTATTCAACTCATATAAAACTGAAAAATTGTTTTTCCACACCTCATTTTTGACATGGTGTATGTACGGTTCGTATAAAAGTAGTTATGGTCATTGTTACAGTTTAACCATTGTTACAGTTTTAAAGGGTTTATTCACTTTTATCTCAATTTCTGTTTCTTTTCTCCCGATATAGAAGAAAGGTTTTATAATCCTATTAGCTTTTGTACCGGTATTTGACATCTTTGTCTTTGACATTGTTGATGAACGAGGAGAGGATCTGTCCAATATATAGCTCCAGTTCACCCCCAGAACTAAAAGATAAGTTGTGCTTTTTTTTTTTTTTTTTTTTTTTTTTTTTCTTTTTCTGGTGGGTTTCTGCTGTCATGTTGTCTGACAGTAGAGGAATGAGGAGAGTTAGGCCCCTTCTGCTGCATATAGACAGAGATGAGAGCTGCTCCAGGAAGAATGGACTAGCTTGTCAGTGCTTTCTAAACATGAATTATTCTGTCCCGTCATTCCAATCCTTATCTGTTTGAAGACTGTCTGCTCCCCAGTCCTGTTACCAGGCTACTTTTACATCAACATTCAATCCCATTCTCAACCTGTCTCAAATATAATTTCTTATTTGCACATAGTAGAAATAAGCTACTTTTATTTCTTCTGACTTGGAACAGACAGCTCTATTTCAGAAATACCTATTATACTTAGGTCTTCTTCAGTTGCAAGATGCTCTTTTCTTCCAGTTGTTTTTAGACAGGAGCACAGGATACAGTTCAGCTGATTGGACTGTCTCTACTGTCATCCCCTTGTGTAATTTTGCAGGAAGGTTACTGCCTGTCAAAGCTTTCTCCCAGGTGTCCCTTTTCTGGATCACACAGAAGAAGCTGGGAGGCTCATGCCTAGGCACTTCTCCAAGACATCAGGCCATGTGCTGAGCAGCTGCTCTAGCCTGTGACAGTCAACCAAGTACCTAGAGAAGCTACAGACCTGCTTGTCATGAGCTGTACATTCAAAATCCCTCTGACAAGAGACACCTTTCTGTCCTTCTCTAGTCTTTTTCACCCATTGCCTACTTCATTTAGGTAGTAAAATCTCATACTGCTGTGTATCGCAGTCCCCACACCAGTAAGCCCAGTGTCACATAGGGCCTCTAATTAGACATTCATATTTTACCAGTAGTAAATATATGAATATGGTTCTTACATAAAGAAAGAAATAACTGAGTAGTCTCACTTTGTTGCTATTGAACTCCTTTAATGCCATATATGTTGCATGTAAGTACCTGCCATAACGCTCTGAAGCACTGAACTCTAATCATGTCCCTTTCTTTTCTCTAAATTCTTTTGTGGAAGACAAGAGTAGGTGTTGGTCGCAAACCAGTTCCCAACAAAGCTTCCAAATTGTATCTGGGCTCTGGTGAAGCTGATCACAGGTTCTGCATGAAAAATATATGTAAATGATATATGTAAATATTAGTATTTCACAAATGGAGAGACTAAAACTGCCTCTTAAAATGAAGAACATGTACCAAGAAGTAGTTTTACATGTAAAAGACCCCTGAAGTAACTCCTTTGTATTGGACTTCACTCTGTTTTATTTGAAGCTGTAAATCCATGTCAGCAAAGAAAGTGAGATCCTTTAGGTATTATATTTAAAAATTAGAACAGTTCTTGCTTATATATATCAACACAAAATTAAGATTAAGTCTGTGTTGTGGGACAGGAGAGTGTTTTCCAGTTCCCAGGTTTGTGTCTGCATCCATGTTCCTTTGCACATTTCCATATAAAGGAAATAAAGACCAAAGAGAGTCACAGAGCACTCATTTGTACCATCTCCTAGCCTCTACCTTCACAGATCACATGCTTCTTTCCTCACAGATTTTTGGTTCTGCTTTAAACATCAGCCTTTAGAGAACATTCATTGCTATGCTGTGTGTGCCTGTGCAATCAATGCAAGTACCATTTACTCACTACGAGTCACTGCCCGTCTACTGACCTACTTCTAAGTCACCAGAGTACTTTTTAGCCAACATCTTTTTCCCATTTTTCAAACTGACCTTTGTTCACATCTTTCTTCAACTCTTGTTCTAGAAACAGGAAGGTGAAGAGAACACTGAGACTACTAAAAATACTAACAATGTGAGTTTATGAAAAAAACAAGACAAAAACAAATTTAAAATTATTTCTTCTTGCTTGCTTGCTTGTTTTCTTTCTTAATTAATATTCTGCTTTCAGTGAACCAGTGTATCCTAAAAATGCATGAGGGAAAAGCAGCTGAGACAGAGATTTGTAAATGTAAAAAGGGCAGTTATGTGTGTAACTCTTACCAAAATCTACCAGTGTCTAAATGCCCTTTGTGCTTTAGAAAATATCTCTCTGAGATCCTTGTTTGCCAAGTTTGAGCCTTCAACCTGTTTTTATGGTCATTATAAAAGCCCTGTGAGCAGGGACTTAAGCCAGGAAAGGCTGACATTCCCTCTAACTCTGGTGGCACTAGCAGGTGCTGCCGTAATAAATACCTTGTAATGTGTAATAGCAGTCCATGTTAAAGTTTTGAGAAATCTTTTGTATTAGCCCCCATCTGCTTTTGAAGCAGAGGGGGTAGGGGTCTATTAGATTAAGATGCTTCCTGCTGGCTCCTGCTGTTGTCAGCCAGGCGATTGTATACAATATTTACGTTCACCTCACCACTTCTAATTATACCTTTTCTTGTAAGCCACTGGATGCACTCTTATTCAAATATTCTCTCTTGATTTGTCACTGCAGAATAGACTATGGTCCCCTCCTTCATTATCCTACATCTGATTTAATGATCTTGGACTTTTATGAACCTTACAGTTTAAGATAAGTGCTGACAGAGGCAGCTTGGGTACTTATATGTAATTTTTAACCTTCAGCAGTGCAATTAGTGTATATCAGTGAGCATCACACTGGTCAATATGGAAATATAAATAACACTTTGTTTTAAGAGTTCATGAGCACATATCTCAGTATACGTTCGGCTGGTAAGATCAGCATGGTAAACCACTGACAACTTTTAGCTGTATGATGCTTTTCTGAGGTTCAGCCATGTGATTTAGCCTGAAGTGGCCGAGGTTACAGCAGTAGCTATGATATTATTAGAATAGCTATCCTCACAGCAGTATGGTTAATTGAGCAAATCAAGAAGTACTTGACCTGTCCTTACTGATTTTTTTAGTATTACATTCACAAAAACCCGTTTTTAAAACATGCTATTTATTTTCCTTCCACTGTACCTGCATGGTGTCAATTCCATTAAAACAACAAGGGAAAACTGGATATCCAGCAGGGAATGTCAAACGAGCAGGTACACAGGCTATAAAAATGAGAAAATACTTAATAATCTTGGCAATTTTCAGAATTTTGTACACTGTAAGATATAATTTTTGTGATAGATGGGTGATTTTTCTAAGTTGATGATAAATTTTTAGTAGCCTCCCTACTTTCCAAGATTTCAGTTCCAGAATGATGCATTTAATGGCAGAGATGATCTTAAATTTCTATGCTTGATATGTCTCATAATATTTGTGTCTAAAATTTTCTTGCATAAGAATCTTTATAGGGGAAGAGTTTGTGTACTTATTCCATTTGCCTGAAGCCAACAAATAAACCTGAAAAAAGATAATTCAAAGATATTTCAGTAGTAAAATAATGAATGAATGGGCTGAATTGTTCATGGTCATTCCACCCTTTGAAACAAAACAAATTTGAGGGGGACATAACTGTTCTCAAGAAGGCAATCAGTAAAAGAATAGGCCTGTCAAACAAATACTTCACGTTGAATTATTCACTGTGCTCTAACATTTAATTAACAGATGAACACAGTTGTCCTTGCTCATGTCCAGTTATAGGAAACCATTTTGTGTTCCCTACTCTGTCTCCTCACTCAGTTAAATACTGCAGGAAGATCTGTGTTGCGAGGAAGCTGGAGCCATCGATGTTTATTAATTCATGACTGGTGCTCAAAACACTGACCACAGGAATAAAGCCATGAATTTGAGAAGGAACTGCCCATGTATTATAGCTGACCCTTACTGATTGTTTGGTTCTTGGCAGCCTGTTTCTGTTCTCTGCCTGCTGACGGATGGTGTTTTTTAGAAAGAGAAACTAGCATTTAGAAAGAGAACAGCCCAGCTGTCTGATTGCTTTTTGGATAATCCCTTTGATACTTTGTCACTGAACAAAACAGTCAGGTGTATGGGCTGTGAATAAAGACATTTCATTTGACACATTGCCATATTTGGGATTTCTGTCAATTTGGGTTGTCGTCTACTGCAAATTAATTCCATTTTATCCCAACAAATTTTTAACCCGCAGATCTAATCTGAGAAGTCACAGTTTGAACTCGGGACCATTTGGTTTTGAATTGCCGCAAAAATGACACACACTTATTCTAAATTGAGAAAAAAAAAATTTAAAAGCTTGAAAAATATTAAGCCTCAGGCTACTTGTCCTTTATGTGTCTGCTAGTAAAAGGAAAAGACTTTAGGGGATGGTTCTTTCAGCTTTTGCTGTGGAATGACAGTTAAAAAGGAAATAAACTAGAAATAGACTAGAAATATCTTCAACCAGGCTTGTGATGTGTTTCAAAGAGGTACCATATTTAGGCCAGTTATGATGAAAGTGTACAATTATCAAGTGACAGTTCAGCTCAGCAATAAATATGTCCTTCCTCTTTTATTCACCAGGCATAGTCTTTTTGTAAAACTATTACTATTATTGATATTGAGATATTTGTGCACCTTTAAAACCACTGAAGTTCTTTTCTTCACATTTCATTTGGCAAATAGTTACGATTCCACCTTGCTTGTACCCTGGATAAGCAACTGAACAAGCCATATAAGGGCCATATTGGATGGCATAGGGAGCGTTTAATCAGTGATAACAAGTAATGCATTGCAATGTACTTTATCACGTGTGTTTCAAAGTATCTTGTTTGATGTTGGCAGTAACACTGCAAATACATGCAAAATAGAAGACGACTATTCCAGTCCACTGACTGGACTCAGTGCTGTCTTGGGAAAACTTTGCAATATTTGGTCTCAGTCAGCTGTTAGTCAACCACAAAACACAGACGCTGAATCCATTGGTCCATGTGAGGAACACGCAATGTGGAAATTACAGTTCCTTAATCCTAATAAGTTGTCACAGTCATGAAACCAAACTGAAATCTTTAACACAAACACTTAGGGAAGTCAAAGCTTTCCCCATTTCAGATTGCATTAGATTAAAACTAGAATATTTTAACACAAAATCTGTCTCTGCGAGGGTTCTGAGAGCACTTGTAGGGCTGATGTGGCTCTGCTTGTCCTCCGCCCTGTTGTTTGCATTTCGTGGATTAGCCTTGGACTGAAGGTGTTACCTTGCTTTTGCCAGAAGATCACTGGACAGTCAGTAGGAGTTGCTGCTGCCGTCACCCTGCCCTGCTCGCCCTGCTCCACTGCCACAGGACTGTGCCCTGTCGGTGAGGGCTTGGCCCTGCCTGCGCAGGGGCTGCTCCTGGCCTCCCTTCCCTTCATGCTCACTGACAATCCTTTCTTAGCTATGCTTGTTTCCTTGCTTACTAAGGAAATATCTTATAATTATTTTATCATCACTTTTAAGCTTCTTTCACTTTTTTCTTTTCAAAAGCAAATACATGGTTATCACGTATAAAAAAATGCTGTATGTTACAAATGCATTGTTGATATTTGTGAACAAATGAAAGTTCTGCTTTTGAATGGATGGCCTCCTTTCTGTTTTCACGTGAGCTGCATAAACTTTTTCCAGAATGAACTTGGTCAATGGTTCCCAACATGCTATTTATATAGTTTGGAAGATAGATGATGAAACAGCAGATATGTTTGTTTCATTAATAGTCATAGATTTTAAATCCAAAAGAGACTGTTGTGTCATCTACTTGAGCTCCCAGTAGCACTGCTAAAATCTGGGTTACTGCCTGGGTTCTACCTTCATATCTTATGACTGAGACCTTAAGACTGACACTCCAATTTATGAGTAAGATTAAATTGCTACAGTGTTCTTCATTTCCCTTTAGTTGTATCGGTTACACGGTGGGCAGAAAAACTTGACTGCAAATCCATGTGTATGTGTACTTTCACTGCTTTTCACCCATACTTATTCACCACTGGCAGTTTGACCCGCTAACCCTCTGCAGTGAACTAGCAATGCA
>NW_009231074.1:0-2978 GCF_000690835.1 Fulmarus glacialis | reverse complement strand
AAGGCTTTGCTGAAGTCCAGGTAGACCAGGTAGTTGTGTCCAGGTACAGCCAGGTAGTTGTGTCAGTCATCATTTTTTCCATTGCAGCATGATGAAGAGGAGGATACCAAAGACAGTCTGATATTTAAGTAAGACCCTAGAAGTGGTGGTGTTTCATACTGGTTTCTAGAACTTTTTAAGGGAGTGGAAGCCATGTCATTTCAGTCCTAGGCTAGAAAGAGGAGGTCAGCAAGGAAATCTGATTATTGTCTGACAGCTTGAGTATTAGTCAGGAAAGCGTCATGTTGCCTGTGCCCTATCTGAGCCCTATCTGAGCTTGAAAGCAGGTGGAGAGAGGAAACATGAAGTTTCTGAGGTGTGGGCAGATGTCCCAGTTGTCTTTTCACTGAGCGTTCTTCTCCAACATGTCAGCATAAGTTCTCTGAAAAGGTTTTCAGAGCATTAAACTAAATGATGCTTTCTGTCTGTGGTTCTTGTAGGAATGCGTTAGCATCCAGAAGCAGTAGGACCCAATGCTTACCTATTCCGTTTTGTAGACCGTAAGAATCTCAATTGAATGGGAAGGTTTTTTGCCTTTCTTGGGGAAGTTCCTACCACTTTCACAAAATATAAGCGCTTACCTTGTGTTCTCTGGGTATGTGTTTGTTGCCAAAATGATGGGAAAAGCCTGTCCTGTCATACAGATGAAGAACATCTGTATGTGAGGTGTTCCTGAAATTCTGCCCAACATACCGTGCTAGTAAAAAAAGAGTAATCAGGGGGCAAAAACCTCTGCAATCTGCTACCTCTGTATAATATGGGTTCAAACGCTGCTGGCTTGCTTACTGCTCTCAGTAAGGCTTTCACCAGGGCATCCAGGCTGTGGGTTGCAGCTCAGTGAACGCCAAACTGTAGATGAGCCGTTGCCATTTGGTCCCACTGGCCTTCACATCCATCACGGAACACATTGCTTCATGATGAGTTAAAAGAATGAAAGATGTGAAAGTGGTTCTTCTGTTTCTGTGTCCATGGTGGAGGGGGGAGATGGCACCCATAAACCTTTGAGGCTTAAACTGGGCTGTGTCGTGATGTTGGTTTAAGGAGGACTTTGGGTACGTGGGCGTTTCTGCGCCACTTTGCTGGGTTTCAGCTAAGTACTTCTGTATTTACCTAGTGCTGCTGTTTAAATCCTGAGCTATATTATATGGATTTTTACAATTCTGCAGTTTTCCAGAAACCCATCTGCTTTTCTTGTTTAAGAACCTCTTCTTTCTGCTCCCTCCCTCCCCCCGATTAAAATATAAGGAACTGTTGCATTCAGCAATTAAATCCTGCGCTTGGTTCCAAAGTGGCAAGAACAGTGAGTTTTCATCTTCAGATAATTTGACATTGGCAACCTCATGCTCATCTTAATCTTGTTCACAGCCTGAAGTGCCAAATGTCTGTCAGTAAATTGTTTATGTGACTAAATTAACTTTTTGAGTGGAACTATAAAGCTTTGGTTTTTCCCGACATGTATTTATGGATGCTTAAATGCGTGTTTTGCATTTAGTTTCACTTAAAATTTAAACTGAAATAGGAAAGTGTATGGCATGTTCCTTATAATAGGGGAAAAAAAGATTTTTTTTTTTTTTTTTTCCTGGTTACTGGTGTTGATTAATGTGACTCGATTGTTTAGCAATGTTCAAAAAATCAGTGCTTTTTCTGTGTGTAGCTAGGTCTGGTTGTCATACCTTCTCTGTTTGTCCCCACTGACGAGAAAAGGAAAGAAAAAAAACCTCAAACCAAAGCACTTTATTTTTATTATAGAGCATAAACTTTAGCCTGACAGGATAGTGAGAATAGTGAATGTTCTTTTCATCAGGTCTTCAAACTCGTGTCTGGGAGATGCTCCCCGTTCCTGACCTTCCAGGTGCGGGGTTAGCGTGTTGCAGTACACCGCTCGTCGTATTTAACCACCGCCGAAAGTCAGTACTTATCAAGTAAGGAAAGTGGATACCCGGCACTGATATCACTAGAAACAGGGGGCACTTTTAACTTCAGGTTGTGTTTTAAAATACATATATATATCTCCACAGCTGTCTCCTTGTCTAACTTCAGCTGCAAGCTGGTTCTCTGTAGCTCAGATGCTTGACATTTGACAGATACAGTGCTTAGAAGTCTGTAAAATGTATTCTGTTCTCTGTTTCTATATTAGTATCTGTCAGAATGGAAGGGTTAATATTGAAGATGATTGCACCCCTGTACAAAGTGGGCAGCCGGGCAGCCGTCCTGTAATCTCATTTGTATAAAAAGTTAGTTTAATCTTTCAAAGATTTTTTTTTTTTTTTTTTTAAATGTTTGTAGTTTAAGATTGCTTTAATCTTAAACGTTTGAAGTTTGGAATGAGTTTTGCTGTGATGTTTCTTGGCAGGTCAGTCACCAAATAGTTTGAGATGGAGGATCAGCTGTGATTGTTTTTTCCAGTATCTCAGAAATAAATGTGACCTGTGGTCTTAGACCGCTTAAATAGTGGCCGAGACATCAACGCATCAACTGCGTTCAGCAGCAGCAAAAGAATGGATCTTTTGGCACTAGCTATTAAAAGCTGAAGAGCTGCATTTGATGTGAGGACGCCTGTATGCATTCAGGAGTGATGTATCTTGATAAATTATAATTGCAAGGAAATAAGTACATGAGCCGGATTCACACAATATCCTACAGGAATTTATGAACTTTGAAAAATAAAATCATATATACAGATAGTAATATAAATTCAGAGAGACACGTTCTTAAGTCAACCTACAGACATAATACTGCAAGAGCAAAGTGTGACACTTTATAGACTCTTCTAATGCAAATATTAGGGCTTAAAAATTTCGTAAGACCAACGCTTTCCATATTTAAGGACCTCGTAAGTAAGACTTAAGCAGGGAAATGAGTGAACTTCCCAGATCAGTAGACTTCTATTTTTCTTAATCTTTTAATCTAAATTTTAATAATCTAAATTTATATTATAA
>NW_009231073.1:0-11567 GCF_000690835.1 Fulmarus glacialis | reverse complement strand
TGAAGGGAGGGTGTAAAGAAGATGGAGCCCAGAGGTGCTCAGGGACAGGACAAGAGGTAATGGGCACAAATTGAAATAAAGGCAATTCTATTTAAACATAAGAATTTTTTGTTTTTTTTTTTTGTTTTTTTTTGCTATGAAGGTGGTCAAACACTGGCACAGGTTGCCCAGAGAGGTTGTGGAGTTTTTGTCCTTGGAGATATCCAAAATCTGATAGTACATGGTACTGGGCAACCTGCTCCAATCTACCATGCTTTGAGCAGGGGTTTGGACAGTACAACCTCCAGAGGTGCCTCCAACCTCAATGATTCTGTGATTCTGTGTGAAATATTTAATTGGTAATATTTTTTTCAGAAGAGTTCCATTTAGTTAAGGATTAATTCCCTGTGGATAATTCTAAATCTTATTGCTAAAACAGATTGACTGTTTTATGACAAGCTGTTAGAAGCCTTGACCCTTCACCGCTGCAGAATTTGCTTCTTGTCCCCATTTGGGAATGAGCGCTGCCAGTCGGGGCAGCTCTCAGCTGTAATATGCACTGCCAGCTCATTGGTTTCTTCACAAGAGCAGGATAGGAGCTGCTAACCAAGACTTCGATATGATCTCCGTGCTGAAGGCTCTCGCTTTTGAATAACCTTGAGCTGCTGATTCTTGACCTGATTTCACTGAAAATTTGAAGTGTCTTGCAGGGGAATTTGGCTTAAATAAATTCCAGCCTGTTCCTTCCTTGGGCTTGGGGACAACGTGTTCAGGGAAGATACGTGGCCATTAAACTTTGATTTTTCATCCAAAGTGCTGTAGCATTGTTCAGCAGACTTTGGTGCTGCAAGTCAGCATTTCCGCTGGGTTGCTTTATTCTCCCTAGTTATCAGTATCCATAAGATTTCCAAGCAGTATTAGGGTTATTATTCCCATGTCTCAAGGGCAAAGTACTTTGTTTCCAAAACAGTTTCGGTGCTCATCAAAATGTTTCTGCATTTCTGACAAGGTGTTGAAGGATCCCTAATAAAATGGAAATGGAATGGAATGGTGCTCTGTTGCTGGTGTGGACTGGTCTTGGAGGCTTAGGGGAAAAGATACTTCTTCCTCCTCCATTCTTAAAAATGAGTGACCCCAGTGACATCAATTTGAGAATATGGCTGCTGCACTATATTGAAACGAAACAGCCTAGAGTTTATCCAGCTCAGCTGCTGTGCCTGCTGTTCGCGTCTTTGGTGTCTCTGGAGAAGAGGCTGAAAATTTCTGTAGCGATAAGGAGAGGTACTTGGGAGCCCTTGCAGAGAGCAGAGCACGGATCCGAGATTAGCGCTTACGCTACAGCACAGGTCTGACGAGATAAACAGGGACCTACATCCCATGCCGTGGCAGTTAGATTCATAAAGATGAAGTGTTTCTTTACCTGAAATAGTTGGGTCTTACTTACGAGTCAGATTGTAATTCCTGACGGATCACACAGTGCTAACTCTGAGAGTGTTGGCTGCCAGAGAAAATGCATGCGCTTCGCTCCACATCCTTCAAAAGGAGAAGGTAGATTATCCGTAAAGCATAAGAGAAATAGAAGTTCCCATTACTTGATTTGCAGCAAACAATAAGCCATTGTTGGGGAACAAGAAAATGAAGAGTCACTGTCCTTACTGTGCCTCTACGTTGAGACAGAAAGAGGCTGTAATTCCATTAGAGCTGTCACCATCTTTTAAAACAATCTATATTTCCGATTTTTCCATCTACACCCCAAAATGGGGCATTTCTAATTGACGCTCCAAGAACAATAATTTTTCTTATCATTAGAGAGCCCTCACAAAACAAAAAGTGGAAGCAAACGGAGCTGTCAGAGCACACTGTGAAAGCTGTTTGTGTTCGCACAGTGATGAGCGCTCCAAATGTCACCCCAGTGTTGCAGCTGGCAACGTCTCTGGAGCACCCCGCACTCGCTTGTCAGGATGCTGTCAGAAAGTAAACTTTATTCCTTAATTCACAGTTGTTACTCCTGCCCACTGTTTCTGTCTCCTGCTCAAGAGTCACTTCATTACCTATTTGTCTGGAGTTTGGAATAGTTTTTTTTTGGACACACCTCAGTGTGAACCCTATAACCAACCCGTCCTCCCCCACAGCATCAGCTTTGCCGTGTAACTTTTCCAAAACCTTACTGGCAGAATTTCAAGGATAAGCATCTGTTGCAGATGTCATTAGTTAAGTTTTCAGCGACGTTTTAGGCAGATGTGTGTGCCTATCCAGCAATGAGGGTCCGGCAGGTACCTCCATAGTAACCAACACGCTGGGCAATAACTGAGCATATATGGTACTGTAGTGGCTATTTTGTATTTTAAGTAAGACTGCTATCATCCTGCTATTGAAGAAATTATGTGACACAGAGAGGCTGAGTATGCTGTGAACAATCTTAAATCTCTGTAACCTCAGCAGTGGTGGAATTACATGCTTTTGATACCTAAATTGTTCAGTTATTCCCAACAGCCCTGCGGCATGGGCTGTATCAGGCTGCACAAACAGGTGAAACAATTAGCCAGCTATTCATCCCTTGCTTGATATGGGCATTGATTTTTGTCTTTAAGAAAAATAACATTATATATAACTCTATTTTTTAAATATAGGTAGTCTTGTCTAAGACCCTGCCTTTTTTTCACACCGTAGACCTAGCACAGTTGTCAAAAAAAGTCTTGGAGAGAAGCAGATGGGAAGGAAGGGTCTCCCTCCTTGTTTAAGCCAAATAACATAAACCTTGCCCGAGAGCTGTTGTTGCTATTTGGAAGAGGGCTGAGGCTGAGCAGCTGCGACGTGTTACTGGGCTGGGCTGCAGGGCTGCTCCGGGGAACCCTCCTGAGCATTTCCCTTCTTGCAAGCCCTTTCTGTTTCAGGTCTTTTTGTTTTACCCAGTAGTGTGCGTGTAGGCAGAGACAGACTATCCTTGTTAAAAGCTGTGATTCCTTTGTGCTGCTTCTGCACCCTCCCCTGCATTTGGAAAATAAAATGCTGCAGGGGGAGGCAGGTGGGAGACACGGGGCCGCCCAGTCGCTCCGGCGAGCATCGCTTCCCCCACCTCCTTCAAAGAAGATGTATGGCCTCATTCTGGGCACCCTGGTGAAATAGCCGTGACGAGAATATTTGCTGCTCCATTTCGTGTTTAGCCTTATGTTTTTCAAGGCCCTGAGTTTTGCTGTTGCTAGAAATAAGAACTTTTTATTAGCAGGAGCTGAGTCACTGTGCAGCTGCCTTGGATCTGAGAGGTTTCATTGCAAATATAATTTGTATGAGCTTCCCAGCTGCCATTCCAAACGCCCTAAAAAAAGTGGTCTTGCGTGAACTTGACTGTCTGAACTTTCTCCAAAGAAGGCAAATGCAATGATTTACATAGCACAAAGAGCCACCACTGCCCCACACCTCTGCAGATAACAGCGCTGAGCAAGAAGGAACAAAATCTCCAAACTATGTGAATTATTGAACCCTGCTAAATGAAGTCGATGTGTTTGCTGTCTCTCGGTGCACCAAGACACAAGAGCCAGACACAAGTCTGGCTTCAGTTCATGGTCTGAGCCAGCGATGTTAATGGGAGAGAAGGGCTGCCGAATGCAGACGATCTGTTACGTATTGCAAATAATGTCTGTGCTGGAACCAGTAACTTAATGGTTGTTGGTGGGGAAAGACCCAGGGCTGTGGGGTTTCTCTCCACAGTGAGGGACAACTTTTCCAAGGTTATTTGAACTTAGAGGATTATGTTGTCCTTCAAAAGTACTCCTTAGTAGTAGTAAGGGCATCACGTCTATCTCTGAGATAGATTTGCCAGGCTCTCTGGCACTCCATTAGAAGTTGGACGGTCTTTGTAAGTGAGAGCTAAGCGTAAGGCAACCAAGTTGCTTATTTGTCCGTGGGTTAGGAGGTTATAAATGCCTCGTTGGCACTAAAGCACACAAAACTCTTTTTTGCCCACCTCACCCTGGGAAGCCCCGTGTCCTTCCTGAGCTGCAGGGAGCAATGGGTGCGACTGCCCTGCCCGCACACTCCCTGCGTGCGCAGTTTGCCGCTGCTGTGGATTCACATCGCCAGTTCACGGTGTTCCTAAGTTTTAAAGTTTTTGAATATAGGACAAGAAACTCTCCACATCCACTCAGACCTAGCAGAGGTCCACGCAAAATGGGAAGCGGGGTGAGCAGGGGACTGCTGCTGTACCCAGCCCAGCATCTCTGCTCCATCAGAGAGCCTAACCAATTCCAGTTCTCCACCTCTCTTCTAGGAAGCTTGAACGTTTACCTGCGGTTGAAAGGTCAGACCGCGATAGAGAACCCATTGTGGTCTTCAAGTGGAAATAAGGGACAGCACTGGAACCAAGCCCGCGTTAATATAAACCCCCCGACTTCATTTCAGGTAATGGCTCGTGCATCGCACGCTGGGAACGGGAGTATTCGGTTTTTGGAGGGGGGGGCCTGTGTACGCTGACCCTTTGCTTCTGACACAGGATTTCAGCTCTGAAAGCCGCTTTATGGACAGGTAATTGCTTTCCTTGCTTTAAATAGGTGAGCACCATAGAGCTTAATAATGCACACTTTCATGGCAGAACAGCAGCTATTTGCTTGAAGACAAAATGTCTTTCAGTTTTCAGAAGATACTGTTAGCCGATATAAAATGTTTTTTTAATTTCAGATTAGCAATTGGAATACAAAATTGCTTCCTGTGAAAAATATTTAGAGTCCATGGTGTAGTGACTGTGTTATCTCTTGAAATACATGCATTTTCCGCAGAAAAAGGAATGACTTCTGAGTCTTTGCTGAAAGGTACCAAAGCAGCAGTGCTGCCTGCGCGGAGCCCCTGGTGCGGCAGAGCTGCACGCCTCATTCAGTGGGCGCATGCAAGCTATGACAGGTTTTCACACATTTCATTTTCGGTTTGACAGTGAGATGCTGATAGACTATTATGGGCAGTTCTCATTCACGCTGTGAATTCTTTGTAACTGGAACAGACCCAAAAAGGCAGCTGCCGCGAGCAAGCCCTCGTGTTTGAGGCTGGGAGTATCGGCGTGGAAGACGGGAGTCACAGGCTGTGCCCTGTGGTGCAATGTTCTCCAGGCTCCTCTGTCCCCTCTGTAACCTCCAGGTCCCCTGGGGGAGATAATGGCTTTTGGGAAAAACAGCAAGTCAAAACTGCTGTCTTAAACATGCAGACTGGGATTCACTTTATGGGTAATTACTGATCCTGACCCTTTGTTTTTATTTCCATGCATGAGAGGCAATGACGGAAGAGAAATGATTCGGCATATGTGATCGCAGAAGCATTGCATGGGGGGAAATAGGAGGAAAACTGAAGGAGAGGGATATGCAAAGTATAGCGTTACGTGATGTTTGAGTGGAACAAAGTGGCAGAATTGGGGAAGAAGAGGCAGAGAAGAGGGATACGAGTGTTGAAATACACTTAGAGCATGGGACTAAGTACAAGGGAGCTGATCAGAGTGATGAAGTCAGGATAAATCCAAGAAAACTGAACAGTGAAATATAGAAGAATGATTCAGTATCTGAACACGACTGGTAAGGGGAGAGACGAGACGGCTGGGGAAGCTGAAACCGAAGTGATCGCAGTTGTGTCTGAGAGGGATTCCTGAGACCTGGGACGGGCTTTAGCAGAAGTAGGGGAAGGACGCAGCTCCGGGCAGAGAGATGCAAAGGATTTGGCACCAGCAATGCAGAGGAGGGGAGGAGGGTGATGGGGTGCAAACCTGGGGTCACCTCATCAGCATGGAGAGGAAGGCATGGGTTTGGGTGGAAGGGCAAGCTGGGGTGTTTGCCTTGCACGGGGTCAGCCGGGTGAGGTATCGGCAGAGCAGCCGGCAGCTCCCGGTACCCGGGTTGCTGCTTGCACCGTGGAGTCTGAGGATCGGCCCTTGCATGGGGCCCCGTTGTTTTTAGAGGAGTTACAGGGGTCACTTCTGCTACTGGTGCACCTCACTCGCATTGCTTTAAAACCACGTTCACTAGCTGGTACACAAAATGGAAGCTCCTCTGCTTGGCTGTTTTTCACCTTTTACATTGTTGTGTTTAAACGCTTCAGCATAAAATGAATGTAAAGCCATGAAGCTCTGCACAAATACAACAAATAAATGTCAGAGTGGTAGGAACCTTAAATTACTTTTTTAGCAGCTCTTGCATCAAACAAACTTTATTTTCCGTTTAGGAGTCTAAGCAGGAAAGAATATAAACCTCCCATTTAAATTTAAGGAGAGTGAATTGAAGTGAACCTTTGCAGTAAAACAGTACACTGACACAGAAATTAAAACTTTTTATAGGTTAATTTATATGAGTAAAAGTGCAGCCCAGCTTTGTTTTATACCTTCTCAGTCCCCGTGATATATAACAAAGCTTTTGTCGTGAGGAACTGAGAGGACTACAGTGCTTTGAATTGGAAAAAGTATTGCATAAAAGCTATCTCTGTAAGATATTCACTTATTAAGTATTTTTAAAGAATAAGCACAAAAAAAGAGCACGTGGAAGTGATACATTGCACACTGGCATCTAGGAAGGTGTCAATTTTAGTTCAGATTTGAGCAGGAGCACTGCCACCGCCTCCAGCTACACTTTCCTTGACACCTTCCTGCGTCAAAGACATTTTTTTGCAAAAGAGGGGGTTTTTTTGCATTGAGGGACTGATCTGCCCTTAAGTAAATGAACCTGCTGGACCACTGAGATTTTTAGCCCCTTACAGCGAGTGTAAGGGGCTCACACCCTTGTCACCATGCTGTCCGAACGGGGACGTTCATGAGGCTCCTCTCTACTTCTTATTAGGAGACTGGCCAGGAAGGTAAAATTGGTTTGAAACCCTGTTGAAGAAGCACGAGCTGAATCCCCCAGAGACACTCGGGATAACTCTGGAGGCACTATTGGGGCTTATTTCCATTTCCCCTGTTAAGAGAGCGGAGTGGCCTTTGCTGTGTGCGTAAGCCCCTCTCTTCTTCAGCTAAATGCAGTATTTTTAACAACAGCTTTGTAAAGTCGCGGACATGCAGGTAATAGGTTTTGCGGGATATTGATAGGGGATTCTGATCATCTGGCACCTCCTGCAAATGGCAGTGAACTGCAGGCTGGATTGTGCTCCGTGCCTTGCCAACACTCATCTGCGGTGATTTGTTCTGAGCATGTGGCCAAGCTGGCTAATGGCAACCCGTCTCAGGGGCCCGTAAAACACACTGCCAAACGCAGATTTTAATTAAATGCTGGCTGTTGTATTTGTATAGAGTCCTTTTGTCTGGAAACAGTGTTTTTCATTATCAGGAAAGATCTGACTTTAAACTCCGTTGACTGGTTATATGCCTGCTGCCAAGGAGCAGCAGGGCAAGCTGCAGTTTGGGGGAGAAGAGAAGACACTTTCCTCTCGAGCTGAATACTTCCCATCATCAGAGGTAGAGTCAAAAAATTGTCAGAGGGATAATTACTTGAGACGCTGTTTTCAGACAACAGGGTAAATTATGGAAAAACTTACTGTTTTCCCAATTACAGTTCCCTGTTGCATTAATATCCACCTTGTTATAGTAATTAACCTACAGCGTCACACTTCAGTAAAATACAGATGGAGTCTGCTGCCCCAAATGCACAGCTTTCACGTTTATTTAGTGCTCCCAGCACAGACCTTGCCGCCTGGCTTACGACACAACAGGCAGGCTGTAAATACATGCCTTCGCCTTGCCAGCTTACCGCTGCAGGGTGAGGCACCTACGGGGGATGCTCAGCTTAGCCAAAGGACGAGATGTGTCTGTGACCAAGGTTGAGGGACGTGCCCTCCGTGGAAAGGCAGAGCGGAGACTTGCCTGTGCAATGCGACGGCTGGTGGCATCGTGCACCGTTGTGATGTGGTCCTTGGGTGATACGCATCCAGCTGGACTCGCTACCTGACCCCTGTGATCTATAGGGTCATCTTCCACCGCCCTGAGTGTTTACTCGTCATTTATAATGGAAGGTGTTCGTTTCTAACGAGCAGCTCTGGCTGAACTGTATTAATGAGCAAAGAAATGTCGGAAGCTGCCAAAAGAAGAGGCTTGGGTTTTTTTTTAGAGCCCATCCGAGTGCCCCAGACATCTCCCTGATGCAGTTAGATCATTATAAAGTGTAATTTAAGTATTTTGCTCCAGATGGAATTAATTTTTTTTTTTCAAATTGACTCTACCCCCAAGAGTTAATGTCTCCATTAGAGCCACAGCACGCCCTTACAAAATTCATTGAATTTCATGCATATATTGTTGCAGATTAAAGTTAAAAAACTTGTCATCAAAGTTAACCAAAAATATTTCAAAGGACTGAGGGCGGGGAGGGAGGAGGGAAAGGAGAGATAACTGTGCAAATGGTGCTGCTTGGGAAATATATTCCTTACATAATTCCTTCATCTCTTTAGAAAGGCTTTGAAGTTTTCTAGTGAATAAATTTCTCGCAACACAGAATGACTCCACTCTTCTGCAAAGCTAATTAAGCAGCAGTATGGCAGGACAGCATCACATCGGGTTTGAGGAAGGAGAGCGGATAACTTTGTTTCTTTAGTACAATAGTAATCCGTAGCTAATAACGAACATTACGGCAAATAATATTACTGACCTTGCAACAAGCCACCCATCTCCATACAGGCAACATTACCTTTCCCAGCTGTAGCAGTTGGGGTTTCAGGCTAGGACTATTTACAGAAGTTGATTAATAGGACCTTGAAATCACAGGCGTCCATTTAGCAAAGGTTAAAGCCTTAAAGAGGAATAAAATCTGTACCCTGACCCTCTCGGTGATAAAACACATCACGATGTCCTCTGATAAATATAAAACCATTCTTAGAAGGGATGAAAGCTTCTAGACGTGATGATGAGCCACTAAAAGGGGCAGGAGAGAAGTGGGGCTGTCACTGTCATCAATTCCTGCCACAGCAGGAGATCTGGGAGTTTAAAAGCCACGGAGGTGATTGCAGGAGATCACTGTGGGACCTCAGGGGATCCGAATCAAAGGTAGTCCCTTCCTGACCCCTTGAGATAAATACAGCTTTGCGTTATGGGTGAAGGGACACCAACATGGCTCCTGATGGTTGGGCCACCTTCAAGAGCCAGAAACCTCATTTTACTGTGGTGTTTTTCTGGCTCCTGTGTGTTTTCATGCAGCCTGTGGTCGAACGGATGCTCAGTCCTTCAGCACGTCGCAGATGCTGTTCTTCAAGCTGCGCCTCTGCCACTCGCTTCAGGTGGCAGGAGTTTCTACACCCCAAATCTCTTTAAAACTTCTCCTCTGTTTGATCCTGCTCTTTGCTCCAGGAATACCATACTTATCTCCAGGAATATCATAAGTACACATGTGACAGTTAGCATAGTGGCAAAGGTGACCTGGAGACACCAGGTAGACAGCTAGGCAGACGACTAGCAGCTCTGATATTTTTCAGCTCATTCTGAAGAGTAAAAGCCTCCATGGCTCACACATCCTCTGTGTTCACCTTACAAGTACGTGTGAACTTGGTTGCGTTCTTTTACACCATAGAAAGTGTTCATAAATCATTCCAGGCCCATCGATGTAGTTTAATGCTGTGCAAAATGCAGCTGAACATTTTCCATTCATCACCCTCTGATCCATTTCTTTTTTATATTTTTTTGCAGCTCATATTTGAAGGGATCCGGGGCCCCGGCATCGAAGGTGATATTGCTATTGATGATGTATCAATTGTGGAAGGAGAGTGTATGAAATCAGACCAACCGGCCAACAGTAAGTGGCTCTTCCACACGTGGGGGAGAGCAAATTGCTTCTCGTGGTTATAAATTTGAGACACCTTCTCAAACGGATTTTCTCCGGGAGAACAATGTATTGTTCGGTTCAGTTGGAGAGGCTTAAAGTGAAACATTTTCCTTGGTAGCAAGCTCTGGAGTCAGGATGTTTTTGTTCAGATAGGAGAATGCTGTTTTAGCAGAGATGCACGTGAAAGGCTGATGGGCGTTAGGCAGAGGCGAGAGCAGTGGGCTTGCACTCCGTACTGGGGCTGGGCTGGGCGGCCATGATGGGCAGACAGATAAAGCAACGTTAAAAAAATGTTCAGGGGGTCCAAACAGTATGAAATGAATGAATATCAGTGTTGCGATTCCCTGTGGACCTTGTTTCATCCCTCCACCCCCACATGTGCATTACAATACAGACCTTAACTACACAGCCAGGTGTTTTTTTATTCCAACGTCTCCAGCCTCATTCAGTCGGCGAGCGCTGTTCTCGTCCCCTCTTTGTAGGAGGTGACCTTGCGGAGCAGTGTCCCTGCAGAGACCAGGGGAGGTTGGTGGCACTCGGTGTGACACCATCCCATTGTCCTCCCTGACTGCCCCCACGTTGGTGTGCAGGACAAGTTTCGGTGGCTGAGCCCTTTATCTTTTAAGCCTTGTAGCAATGCTGACTGTGTCTGGGCAGCTCTTTAATTCTACCTTTTTCACCCCTTTTTGTAGATTTACGATCAGGTGCTGTTGGGACATTAGCGCATATACGACTTATCCCAGTTATCATCCTCATGTCTGTCTTAAGTCATCAGAGGTGACCTTATCCTGGCGGAGGCTACAAAAGATTCACCAGGCACTGGCATGAAGAAAGAGTCTTTGTAAAATGGACATTTAAAAACAAACTACCAAAGATTCCTCCACTGACTGACTCAAAAGTTAAATAAATACATAAATAAATTAAAAAAAAAAAATTAAAAAGCACTGGGGACATAAAAGGCATCACGGGAGTGTAACTCACTATGAACCACGCGTGAGAACGAGATCTGGCCTAAGTAAGGAAGAGACCTTCAGGTGCTTTTGTGGTCAATAATGAATACAGCGTCATCTGGTTGAACTCTCGGAAAAGAGCTATAGAAACCCTTGTCAAAGCACAAAGTCATGGCTGGTTTTGTTTCAAATGAATAGTTTGCTTGTTACCATGGAAACCTAATGGCCTGCCAAAAAAAAAAAAAAAAAAAGGAAGGAGAGAGAGAGGAAATAAAAACAAAAACAGAGAGAGAGAGAAACACCTCACTGTAAACAGGGTATGTGAAGAGCTGGCATTCATTTTCCCTTCAAGAAGGTTTTTAGTATAGAATTAAATAAATGTAGGCCCTTTCTACTTTGGCTGTCACCTCCCCTAGAGAATAACCGTAAATCAGAGCTGTTTTAAGACATTTATGTTTCATTTCTCATGGCTATGCTTGATAACTGTATGCTGTCTCCTTTTGCATGCATTACTATCCAGGATGTGCGACCTGGGCTTACATATTACACAGGCTTATCGGAGTTTGCTTGCGGCCACTCGAACACCCCTCTCCCCTCCCCAACTAAGTCATCTGTTCTAATGAAGTGAAGAAACCAAACCACCGTCTTTTATAAATTGCCATGGAAACCAAGTGCCTTCAATGAAACAAGCCTGATTTAAAAAAATAAATAAATAAAATAATAATAATAATTTCAACACAGAAGCTTGCACTGCTAAAATGTGGTTTGTGCAAACTATTTTCTAAACAAACTACGGAGCCTGGGTGTGCAGACTGCAGGCAAGGAGACGAAGCCGCTTCTGGAGATGGATGGACCTAAGCTGCTGCGTAAG
>NW_009231072.1:26729-40504 GCF_000690835.1 Fulmarus glacialis | reverse complement strand
ATATATTATATAAACATGTCATATAATTTTATATAACATTTTATATAAATTATATAAATGCATTAAACCCTCCCAATTATTAGTTTGGATTTAAGGAATGTTACTACTACCCTGGCTCTACCCAATGATGTCCAAACTGCACCATTCCTCTCTGAGCTAGGAGAAAATTTCCCTCCTAGTCCCAAATCCCAAATTCAGAATACATGAGCAACAGACACCAACTGGGTATGTTAAAATCTATTAGCAAAACAGGGAACATTTAAGGTTGAAAAATATAAACCAAGCTTTTCTTATTTGACTTCATACCTGTTCTTATATTTTTACATTTTTCTTATCAGTAAATGGCATCTTTTCCTTTAGTCTTTAACCCTAGGCTATATTGCGTGACCGTTCTGCCATGAGTTATATTTGCTCAATTTTTTTAGCACGTTTGCTTTCTGAGCTCACTCCTCTTCCTCTGGTCTTCAAAACACGATGTGTTTTTCAATCCTGATTTTTCAGTAATGAAAAGTGATTAACAGTGTATGTGTGAGAAGGTGCTCTATCACAACGGATGGAAAATAAAAAGCATGATGAGAAGCTGGTGTGTTTGATGTGACAATTATCAAAAAGTCATCTACATTCTGGAAAATGAAGTGCTGCAATTTCCAGGATAATATATGATGATATTTACAAAACAGTTTAATTGTCATGTGTCTAGTTATATTGACCCTTTTACAAGCAAATGGGGACAATGAACGTGACCAAAGCCACCATGTCTGATCCAAAAGGAAATCTGAATTGGAGCCACAGGTTTGTGCTTTGGGTGTCATTATGAAGTCAAAGCAAAAGCAGTTTTTGAGTAAACAAAGCATAAATGCAAAATCAATCTTAAACCAGAAAATGATACTGACTTATATTTAGATGCCTCTCATAGACTGATACATTTAATATGCTTTCTGTTACTAATGCAGGACTTCGCTCATAAGAAAAGGTTTTTATGTCTGGTATAAACCTCAGTCAGTAAATGTTCCAAAGCGTTAGCAGTCGTTCAGAAAGGATGTGAAGAATGTTCCATTTCACCAGAACATTAAAAAGCTTTCAAATAGTACAGAATGCAACTACCCAAATAAGAACCTGGTCACAGCACTAGAACTGCTGTCCTGACCCATGCAAAAGCAGATGGGTTTTTTTTAAATGGTGACTGATATTAAAGATGTGATGTAGTGACTCAGTAGACGTGTACACTGTACAGGAAGGAGCTGGACAGGAGAATCTAAAGTCATTTTTAAGGAGAAAATTAAAAACATGAATTAAGGCTTGCAGGTTTTTTTGTTATATATTTATCACTCTCAGGCCCTGTACAGTCAAGAATGCAAGAATTATGAGGTCAAGGAGCAAGTAATCAAGAAGTAATTTAGTCTATCATAACAGTAAGGAAATGCAACAAAGAAAGCAGACTTGAAGTTTCTCCTTGTTTCCCTTTCAGTCTAGTGATGGCTCAGTGCAGACCATGGTCTGAATTTTGAATTTGTGACAGTTTGTGGCAATTGTGAAGTAACAATAGCTTTTTCTTAGACTGATCTTGTTATTTTAAAAAGACAAGGAATTTATCTCACTAGAAACTGCACTTTCTTATTGAAGGTGATTGTCTCAAAGTTGATCTGAACAAAACCACCCAAACCTGTGTTGGAGGCTGTAGTTTCCTTTTCATTTTAAATGTTTCATGGTGTAAAGCCTTTGTTACAGCTCACCCACTTCGAGATGTGGGAAAGCAGCCTACTGGTTATGGAAACCTATCTCATAGACCAGAGATGATGTGGCAGGGGTCACAATACATGTTGAAAAAATACATGTACTGTAATGGAAAATACTTTTCTTCCGTTTTGAGTGATTGAGTGGATTATTCTAATCTTAAAGATTCCTATATGTTTTCTTCATCAGGAGAAAAAAAGAGAAGAAAAGAAAGAACCCAAACAGGTAGCAGGTCTGAAATCTTTTAACAAAACATATTGGGAGTTGAGGATGTAGACTAAGCTCCAGGAAACTCCTGCACAAATTACAGAACCAGGAATATTCATTAAATAAGATCTATTTGTTGAAATAATGAGTAGAAATGTATTCTCTTTGTCTGCCAATGTCCTGAACAAACTAGAAAATTTTCTAAATGTCTTTATACGAAGACATCTCTTCATACGAAGGGATGAATGCCCCCTCAGAACTTATGCGCAATTTCACTTCACCTGGGCTGGGATAAATATTTGATGAAAGAACAGGAAGATTAATTGATTAATTAAAACCAAAACCAAGGCTACCTCATTAAAAACACTGTGAATGACATTGTCCTCATGGGAGATATCGCCCTTGAAGCAAAGGCGGCCAACGTCATCTTGGGCTGTATGAGAGTGTAGCCAGCAGGTATAGGGAAGTGATCTTTCCCCTTGCCCTGGTGAGACACATCAGGAGTGCTGTGTGCAGGTCTGGCCTCCCCAGTACAAACAAGACATGGATGTGGTGGAATGAGTCTAGTGGAGGCCACCAAACTGGTCAGGGGGCTGGAGCACAGAATGTACAAGAAGAGACTGAGCAAGCCAGGTTTGTTCAGCCTGGAAAAGAGGAAGCAAAGGGGAAACCTTATTGCTGTCTACAATTACCTGATCAAAGGGTATCAAGAAGACAGATTTAGACTCTTCTTGGAGGTGCACAGCAATAGGAAGAGAGGCTATGGACACAAACTAGAACATGAAAAATTACAGTTAGTCTTTTTATTTTTTAAATACCAGAACAGTTTGCTCTGAGAGGCTCTAGGTTCTCCATCCTTGGAGGTGTTCAGAACTCAACTGGACAAGTTGAGGGGCTTGGATTAGGTGGCCTCCAGATGTGCCTTCCAACTTAAATTATTCTATGATTCTGTGGTTCTGTGACTGCCCTAGTACCTAACAGGTGGGGATGACTACTAGATACACTTGAATGGAGATAAATGAAAGCTTGTATTTCTTTAAAGAGGTTATATTGTGTGTATATATAGCATATTTAGACAGCTTATGTATATGAACATATAATACATATATTTAGTCTACATATACAGATGTGTATATTCCAGGACAGGTAGAATTGCAATACATTACAAAAGCAATTGCCACAGTATCACTCTGATGGAGAATTTCTTGTTCTTTGCTGTGTAAAATGAGTCTAATACCATCAGATTTCTGTTATTTCAGCTGAAGTGTTTCTGTGTCAAGCCTGCAGCATAGAGTATAGCATCCAAGTTATCAGATAGAGGGAAATGTATCAGGCTACGGTGAAAGGTTGATCAGCCAATCAGCCAAGATACACCTAACCTGTGGGGTGCAGAATAATCTTCCAGGTTCTTTTGTGCACTCTAAACACATCCTGAGTTCGTGTCAGGATGAGGCTGTGTACCATGACTCACCTGTACCCTTTTTTCTGTGGAAAGAAACAGGAATGTGGGCAGAGAGGGAGCCACAGTATGATTCAGAAACTGGGATTGGGAGGCATACCATGGCACATTTTGATACCGTGCAGGGAACATGAGTGCAAGTGCCAGAAATGCCAGGTCTAAATCGGCAATAATAGACTTTTTTGACTGAATTCATGCCTGGGCTTCCTGGTGATTTGGGGCTTAAGGAAATTGTGAGAAGATGTAATATAACCCCAGAAACTTTATTTCACTTTAAAATTCTACTAGGATGCTTATGTTAGGTTTAATAATGGGGCAAAGTTCTAATGTAGAAATCTATTCCCAATATTTTCACATTAGTATTTGCTGGTCCAGCCTCATTATTTGTCATTCTGTATGTCCTGAATTAGCCTAGTGCCTCCTTCATTGAATCTATACTCAATGATTCTCACCTAGGTATCTCTCCAAAATGTGCCACAGCATTTGTGTACATTTGTAGATGCTAAATTGTTATTTGATTTTGTGTCTTTGAAGCTAGCCAGTGGCTATGGGAATTTTTGACTGCTCCTTTGATTCTCTACTCCCTGAAAAAGTAAGTAATGCTGAGTGCTTCGTTTGATTTTAAAAACATCTCCAAATAAAAAATTGAATTAGAAATCCATTTTCAACAGTACATGTTGTATATGGTTTGCTAGAAAAAGCAATATTCTATTTTCTGTCCAGAAACAAAGTATAAGGGTAGAAGTATACGTGGTAGAAGAACACAAAGGGGAGAGAAGATAGAACTCAAGATGTCAAAGGGAAACAGATCTATCAATGCAAACCAGAAAGATCCTCTTCTTTCTGACATCAAAATGAATGGTGCTCAGTTAAATTCTGCTGGCTGTGCCTGGTTATTCAGGTGAAACCCAATGATCTGGTTTCACTCAGTATTGTTCAGAATCTGTCTGTACTGTTCAGAATCTGTGAGTGAGCCATCCAGACGCTGAAGACCCTTTTTCTGGGAGAATTAAGCCTAATGGTAATATTAGTGGAGCTGTTTTTTCCTGCCTTGTTGAATGAGAAAAGGATCACCAACCTTTGACATGGACTGGGAGGAAAGTTCACACCTCTTCCCTTTTCCAGAATGGAGAAGTGCTGGGAAAGTAAGAAATTAAAATTCTGTAATTAAGCTCCTGGGAAGAATTGAGCCACCAAATTAATTAACGACAATTGTGATTGATGAAGCTGGGAGTTTGCATGATGAACCTGGGAGTTTGCAGAATCATTTATGACTATAAATCATACAGGGTGTTCTTCCTCATATTAATATTTCATTATTGTTTTTCTTTTTAAGAAGTTACACAGACAATTCGAAGAGGGATCCACTAAAAATGTCTCTTAAATATTAGATTGAGGTATTAGATCGAGAAATAAATGTTTGGGCAAAGAATTGAATACTATTGCTAAAAAATAAGACTTTTTCAGAAATAGATTCTCCGATATTTTTAATGATTATTGCCTTTTTCATTTCATTTTTATACGTTACTTCCCAAAAAGAAGAAATATTATATGCATCTTTTCCTTTTTAATGCTTATATTAAAGAGCCTTTTGTGGCTTAACAGGCAGTTTAGTTCTCCTTTCCTTTCTTTTGCCAAAGGAAATAGCTGGAATTTTTTTTCTACTTTTGCTTCTTCTTCATACAGATGACCTGGTTTTGCTGTTGCACACTTCTCTAAGTCAAATTGTGCATTAGAGAACTGAGATTCTTTTAGCTTGCAAGAGCACATGACAGAAGCCACCAGAAAGAACTATTTTTTTCACAGACTGAGACTGCACATACAGAAGATCAGTAGACATATTACCAAACAGGATGTGTTTTCCCCTTTATAAAACCTTGAGTTATCTGTAAGGACTTAAAGAAAAGATAAGGGGAGTGTTAAGTTTTATGCAAACTGCTTCACTTCAGTCATGTCCATAAGACAGCTTAATTCTGAGAACTACTGTCTGTGCCTCAGCTCCCGTGTAGCCAAAAGGATCTTTTATTGCTAGAGATTTGCACAAAATATAAAGTAGTGTGCCAAAATCTGTCTGCTCCTCAAGATTCCAGAATGTGCAATATCAGCTAATGCACATCATCTTCCAAAATTCCTCGGTTACATATTCGTCTTGTGAATGGTAAGACCTTGCAAAGCTTAGAGATGAAGTGCTTTTGCAATCTGCCATTTCCTTCATACTGTTAGCCACTTGAAAAATAACCTGGTTAGAACTGTAGGCAAAAATAATAAAACAAACAAACAAAATTATGCTCAGTGTAGAAGCTGTGGAAGTCATCAGTTCAACAAATGCTAACCATACCTGGTTTTGCAGTCTGTCTGCATGTGTGTAATTACGAGAATGCGTAGGTGTTTTGAACATTGAGAAGATAAAATGAGCCTGTCAAGTTTTCCAGTTTTGAATCTGAGAAAGGTAGGTTGGGAGTCATTAAAAGTTACTATTTTTTTCCATTTATACATCTGACCAAATTAAGGATCTGCTGCTTTCAACGTCTTTTCCATAAGTCTCATCTGACTCATGTCCTCTCATCTGATAAGTGACACAATCCTGGTTAGTAGGTGTCTTATTACATGGGCACAAATCTTAAGAAGACTGCTGTGTGTCAAAACTATTATGTGTTCTTGCCCTCATCTCTCGTTAGTCATAAAAGTAAGATTCAAGTATGTCAAAGACACACTCTTTATGATTGAAATATTATGTCCCTGCTTTGTTATTTCTTTTTCTTTATATTGGTTTAGGTTTGTTATTTAAGGTTGATCTTACGTTTTTACTTTCTTAATTTTTAAATATGTCATTAGTCTTTGCATATTGTGTGCAGTGTGCTGTGAGCTACAGCTGAAATGCTCTACAGCCATCCGACAGATCTTCTTAGGACGGAATGTTCAGCTCACTGTTATCCATGGGCATGGCAGAGGTACAATACCAAGTGAATGCAGTTCTCTGCCTCCTGGAGCAGCCTGGTTCTGCAGGAGCACCACCAGTTCCATCAGCATGAAGCCCAAGGTCATAAGCCCTCCCAGGACTTACCTGGCCCCACACAGGAATTACAGTTTTGGCAATTGAGTAGGAAAGATGGGAGACTATCAGAGCAAAGGGAGGGGGACTTAGAGTTTCAGGGCACGTAGACATCCCTTTCTGCTGGCTGTCAGTAACATTAACTGGAAAAGATCTGGCCTGTCTGTTCCTATGTTTTAATTCCTCAGACCACTGACAGGCCATGTGTGAGTCCACACAGCAATTAGTACTACATTGTAAAAAAAACCAGGCTTCATCTAGTTCTCTTGAGCGTAAACAACACACAAACATTGTAATAAGTTCTAGCATACTCAACAGCACCTAGTAACTAACCTTGGACGTCTTGGCAGCCGTCACTGTCTTGTCTTCAGTATTATTGGCACGAGTTGGACAGGTTGTGCTATTTTGATTACACCTGCATAAACTGTAGTGATACCTCCATAAGCATAGACACAGTATGAAAATGTACACAAAGCACAGGTAGGTGCCCTTGTTCATTTTCGCGAACCAGAAAAACAATATGCCCTTGTCTTATTCATATATGAGAAGAAATAGATGTTGAAGTATGGTTAAGTTTGTGATTTGGAGAGCTTGGCAGGCTGTATTTTGTGATTTTGGAGTCAGGACTTTTCTGGGAAACCCTTATTCACTGAAATGTGTGAGGTACTTTTTAGGTCAAAAGATATGGTGTGTTTTCAGCTCCTGTATTAGAGCTGCTGTTTTCACTGTTTCTTTGTGGCAACTTAGTCTGCCAAACTCTTTGGATCTGATAACACTGAGAGATTGAATAAGACAGCGAGGTAGGAAATGAAGTTATAAATATTTGCAAGGTACATATTTGCGAGTAAGAGCAATGCTGACTGCTTTGGAAGCGGCATGGGCAATACACATACAATGAAGCATTCTGTTTTCTTAATGGAGCATTGCACAGATAGAAATCAAATCACCCATCCCCACTTTACTATTTTTGCACCAATCAGTCCAGGTCACTTATATTTTCACTCCATTTTGAGAGGCAGAATGAAACAAACCAATATGATTGCTGTTAACCAGGTCATGCCTTCATCTCTGTGCCTGCCAGAACATCAGTATCATTCTGATGCTCCGCTCAGACACATATGATCAAAATATTTAGTAGCATCAGAATATATTTCTCAAATGTAAGTAGTGCTTTTATCTGAAAAAGTCCCAAAAAGCATACTAAAAGCCCAAACAGCTACAAACGTATTAAGTCCATGTACAGAATCCATCATCCATGTTGCTGTGCAACATTCCCCTTTTGTAAACATCCCCGTATCAGACTGCCCCGTAATTCCCACTGCATTTGCTTATTTATTTGTTTAAGGGTTGCCCTAATATTCTGATTTGAGCTGTTGGGGTGTCTTGTACTTGTTATCTTTTCTTTCTAGTGTTATGCTGAGCAGGGTGTCTGATCCTGAAAGGGATCAAATTGTCTGTGCTTATAACTGATTAGGCCTCATTTTAGACAACTTTGCCTTCAGGTATCTCTTTGAAATTGAAAAGGGATTCCTCATATTGCTTATTTTCTGACTTCATACAGTGCATTTGTTATTTTGTGTATTGTTTTCTGGCGACAAATAAGTCCTATGCCATCTGCCATCTCTTGTGAACAAACAATTGCATTTTATTTATTTTTACTTATTCTTTGTTTCACTGTTCAGTCTTCCTGTGACCTTAGAAAAAGTTTTTCCCTCCTCATTAACTGCTCCAATAAAAATACTTCTCCCATAAAGAACAGTAACAATTAGCACTTTTACATATTAGTTTTCATAAACTGACATTTCACATTTGGAAAATGTGAAAACATACCTGAATTTTGCAGAAAGGGAAATAGGGAGAGACTTGCAAGTAGCTTTTTGCCACTAATGGTAGACAGAAAACTCCTGCTATAGGCAAGTTCGTTGTGATCACTATATTTTTTGCCTCCTGCTACCTTCTTCTGAGTGGGTGAAGAAGTCTTTTTTTCCTTTCCTCCCTTCTCTTTTACCTGATCTTCTGGCTGGTGCTTTTCCAACCCAGCCAGCCGGCCCTTTGCAGCAGCAATTAGCAGCTATCCCTGCCTTTGGATTTAGTGGAACTTCTTAGGCACTAATAGTGATTTCAAAAACCTCAGGTATTCTGAGCAGGAGATGATAAGGAAAGTATGTGAGAAAAGTATTTGAGAAGGTGGATCATAAATCTGACCGGGCTACGGATTTTCTTAAATACAGGGAACATTCTTTTTTTTCTTCTTTTTCCAACAGAGAAATGAAAGAAATGGTAGGGACCAAAAACTGCAAGGTTTATGTTGCCTAATATTGGTAGGTATGTTGCTCTCTGCCTCTTCCATATATCTTTTTCCTTTCAGGTCAGTCCTTGGCATATGCCCTTTTGGGGTTGTGTCTGCACATAAACAAGAGGGTTATACACACTGCCCACACTTCAGTGTTTTCTCCATTTCGTAACTGCGATCACATATTATTCCGACTAGTGTTGTAACATAAGCAGGTGGTGACAGCATGGATGGTACTTGTTAACATAGAATCAGAATCATAGAATACTTTGGTTTGGAAGGGACCTTTAAAAGTCATCTAGTCCAACCCCCCTGCCGTGGGCAGGGACACCTTCCACTGGATCGGGTTGGTCAGAGCCCCGTCCAACCTGACCTTGAACATTTCCAGGGATGGGGCATCTACCACCTCTCTGGGCAACCTGTGCCAGTGTTTCACCACCCTCATTGTAAAAAATTTCTTCCTTATATCTAGTCTGAACATATGTGTTATTTTATCAATAATATTAAAAGAAGTGCCACATAAAGGACATCCCTACTGCTGGCTACTGAGATGAATGGGACTGTCTTGTATACACACACTGGAGCAATGCGAGCTAAGCGTGGCCTGGCTCCTGGCAGGAATGGAGGAAAAGCTGACAACTGTTACCACATACACAGCGCAAAAAATGAGATCACTTTTTACAGAAACAAATGTTATTCTAAGCAGTCTTTTCCTGCTTTCTGGCATCCTCCTTGTCCACAGATCGGTGGTAACAGGCATCTTGCAATGCATTAAATGTAAACTCGATGTTTATATTTGGTGCCATCCAGGTGATATCTTTTGCCTAGCTGATGCTGTCATTTTTCAGAGGGTGAGGGAATTCCAAAACGACACCCAGAGTAAAGACAAATGCAAACTCTACACTGACACTGTCCCCATGGCCAGCAGTACTCTGCTGTCTGCTCAGAAGCCTGAAGAGAACATTTGGTCTCTATCACTTGTGTACTTTTCCACTTGGCAGAGGAGTGAGCTGAAGCACTGGCCAAGCTGGCCTTGTTTCATTTGTGGGCTTGTTTATGCACTAACAACATTGATAATATCAACATGGCTTTAAGAATAGTGTTTGCTAACTTGTTCTGGCTCTGAAAAAATACATTATAAAATACTGTAGTGTTTTCATAAACTTGTATTTCCTCATTCAGCAATAGAGTGGGTATAGTGCTAACATTTTAAAAACAACAGGACACTTTTCACTAAACCATAGCAGTGCTGGTTAATTGTCAAAAGTAGACTGGGGAGCTATTTGCATCTTTGAATCTATGACTAGCTCATATATTGATTATTTTTCTGGGCTTAGGTATAGTTATGTCACTTTTGTTCACTCATTCCATAATGCAAAAAATACCAGCCCAAAAAGGACTGCTGGTAGGACAAATTTATATTTATAAATTGCAAGAGTTTGTGGGAAAAGGTGCTATTGAATTGTGAGATATTATTAATATTTAACTGTTATTTGTGAAAAGTGTCAAGATAAAATCAACTTAGGCCTCTATTGATAGTCTTGTTTACATTTTCACAGGACAATAACATTTACATAACTACTTTCATAACTTTGACCTTGGTTGTATATTACATATATAATAACAGTGTAGTAAAACAGTGTTCAGCCAGCAAGGCAGGGAAGCATTCTTTAAATTTAAGCACAGAGAACAACACTGAAATCGGTTTTCCTTATTTTTTTCCATTATCAAACTAAAGCAGGACCTTTTAGGAAGAATTCATAATACACTCGTTTTTGTTGTTGTTGTTTTAAAATTTTGTGTGTTCTACATTTATGTGGTCATTTTATGTGCCTTGCCTTACAGCAGTTGTACATATATGTCAGAAAACATATCAAGTGTCCTGATCAGTTTTGTGAATCAACAGCATGAATTAAACCAAAGGACAATGTTACTCGTATAAAGCAAAGAAGATCTTAATGCTAGTCAGCCAAATGCTGGGGATTCAAGAGTGCTAAAAACTCTTTTTCCTTATTCTTTTTCATTAATATCCTAGAGTTTTGGTATGATTTATAAGTAGAAAAAAAAACCCAAACAAACAAAAAACAAACCCCCAAAAAAACAAAAAGAGAAGGACATTCCTTTATGGGGCTTTTTTGGGAAGACACCTAGTCAATTTAAAATAGTGTCTTGTTTAAATGTCCATAGCCTATTTAAACTAGACATTTTGAGGTAGAGTCTGATTAACAGAGGCTGTGGGAAATTTTAGGTAAGCATGTATGATCTGCATAAATTCTTACTGGATAATGTGTATTTGTACAAACAGGAGCATGATGAGCTAGTGGAAGATAATCTGTAAAATAATTTGATAATTTTACTCTAGTTTGTTCATCCAACAAAACGATAGAAATTCTAACAAACCTTTCAAAAAGGTAAATTTGTAGATGGACAGTGATTTTATGGATTCACCTTAACTGAGCAGTCACTGCTCTATGTGTGTTAATTTTCTCATGCGTCTGAGAAAATGAGGTGTTAGGATGTGGCCTTTGTCACACTCAATATAAGCAAATGTAAATGCTTCATTTCTGTGGTATTCAGAATTTCTCCTCCCGCACTAATGTTCAGTGTTGAGCCTTTGAGCACCATTGCCAATCAATATTTTAATAAATCAAAAAGAAGTGACAGCCTGTACTTCCGTATAGTGGCCTGAATGGGAGTCTACTCACATTAGAGTGCACTTCTCTTCACACAGAAGTGTAAATCACCCCAGTCCTGCTCCAGGTTGTTGCCAGAAGAGTCAGTAAAACAGCTAGGAGAGTGGTTGGGCAGAGGCGGTGATGGCACCTGCGAGCTAGGTGAACCATGGCCTAGAGGGATCTGAGGGGCGTCCTAGTCTTACAAGAGACCTGGTGGTGGGGACAATGCAATGGTGGGAGATGCAATGTCTGGCTTTCATTTGCTGTTGAACTGACCCTTAGGGAGTACAGCCATCTAGGGGACTGCAAACAGGGGTCTGGCAGATAGTGTGGCAGTTCACATGGCAGGGCATGTGCAGGAGGTCTGGGACACTGCTTGGGCTGCTGTTTGCTGTTGGAGCGTGCAGTTTCCTCAGCAGTCAGGGCACTGCTTCTACGTCTTCTTGGTCTTCTGGGAACAACTTCCGGGAACTTTGGAGAACTTCTGGGAACTCTTCTAGGAACTTTGGGGTGTTTAGGGGAGGCCATGAGATGGTGGGGCTGGAGCACCTGCCCCATGAGGAGACACTGAGGGACCTGAGCTTGGTCAGCCTGGAGCAGAGATGGCTTTGGGGACACCTAACAGCAGCCTGAGAATACCATAGAAGAGATTACCAAGAAGGCAGAGCCAGCCTCTTTACTCAGATGCACACTGGGGAAACAAGAGACAATGGCTGTAATGCAGACAGGAGAGGTATGGACTAGGTATAAAGAAAACCCTTCACAATGAGCATAGTTAAGCACTGGAACAGGTTGCCAAAAGAGGTTATGCAGTCTGCATCCTCAGAGTTTTTCAAAACCCATCTAGAAAAAGCTCTGAGCAACCCCGTTTGAATACAGTGTTAAACCACCTTTGAGCAGGAGGTTGGAATAGGGAACTCCTAAGGCCCTTTCCATCTTGAATTATCCAATGGTCCTAAGAACAAGTCTCTTCTGAAATCTCACCAATACTGTTACAAAGTCCATGCATGCATGGACTTAGTCGTATTTCAGATGAGACAGTACTACACCTAGTGTCTTCCAGGCCTAAGATCAGGGGGAAAAAAACCAAAAAAAATGGAATGGCTTTGCAGCTGAGAGTGGGTTCAAAAGGATGAAGCTGACAAAAGATTTGTTTTTAGTTTAGAACAAGAAAATTTCAGACACAGAGGTGCTCAAGTAGTGTAATAGATGTAACATGGAAATATGAATAGAAGTAGGCTGAAAAGGTAGAACACAATTAAACTGGCTCAGACCATATGTTATTATGCAGACTGCAAGCTCAGCCCTGCATCGTTTGGAAAGAATTTCTATATCCCTCTCAAACAGCTGGAGCTATTGTCTCACACGGGATTCTGGACTCGATGAACAATCTGATCTCTGAGGCAATTACTGTGTTCCTGAGGTACTGAACAAGGTCTCAGGGACCCAGTGCAATATACTTACGTAAATATAAATGATTTTGCTAGACTGTGCCATCCTTGTATCATGTCAGCATGTTTGGATCAATGGCTACTATTATAGTGAATAGTAAACAAGAATGAATGTTGTAGAAATGTACAAATATGCCTCACAATCACATTAAGTGCATATGCTGGATATTCTTTTGGTGCAAACTAACATAATCTACTAACTTCGTGAAGTGAGCCCAGTTTGCATTCATGGTTTAGCCTTGGGTTTCCACATACTAGTCCTGTGCCTTGTCCAACTCTCTCCAAATCTGGCCACATTTCTAACATCTTTACATCCTCCCTATGACCTCCCCACTTGTGTACTTGGTGGATACTCCTCCTTTTTTTCCAGGTCACTTCTCAAAACTAGCTTTTTCCATGATGCCTTTTCACAAACCAAGAAACATTAATATACTTGGAAGAAACTACATGCATTGTTTGAAATTTGTGCCTTTGATCTGTGGACCTTGTGCTTTAGTAGTCTTCTGGGAGCTTAAACATACTAACACGTCGACAGCATTCAGTAAATAATTCAGGTGGAAAGCTTCCAATTAATTATTATTTTACTCAGTGAAATATCAGCCTTGAATTACAATCAATTTGGTTTTGGTTAGGAAAAAATAGACTGCGTATTAGTAATTTTCTGAACATCAGATGATATTATTTTACTCCAGTCTCTAAATGTCATACTTCAACTATGGCCTTGTATTTATTTAAGCATATATGTGAAGGACTGCACACTATGTGCTTATTGAAGGATTAAGATAGGAAATTTTTAGTGTGCAAAAGGAACCTTTAAGTTTCTTGAATTCTGATTGAATTCTGTTGAATTCTGATTAGAAAGAATATTTATGTTGCTTGTGAAGTTACTCCAACTCATATGTTA
>NW_009231072.1:0-26716 GCF_000690835.1 Fulmarus glacialis | reverse complement strand
TGTGAACAAGACATAAAACACTGAACAAAGCAATTTCTGTTTGTTTTCTTGTTTATAGGAGTACACGTAAAATCACCCTTAGATTTCAGATGGACATTTTAGTTATTAACATGTTTTCTATAAGCAGAATTAATGATAGTGATAAAATTACATGTTTTTCACTCGTGAAAATGAATAAATAATCTTTATCAATCATGATTCAAATGCAAAGTTCCTAGTACTATGCAATTTGCTGGCACACTATCTTGTACTAAAGAATCCTGCTTGTCTAACCTTGATTTAATTGTGCTCTGTGCATAAGCAATGACCTCACTTGGGTCATGAATCGCTGAATCAATGGAGCAAAAAGTACCACGTTTGACCTTGCCATTAATGGCAAAGCCTTAGAGAATGCTGTATTATGGGGGTTTTTATGTAATACATATATTTTCCTGACATTATTAAGCAGTTTTCATTTATAAAAAATAATTAAAATAAATACAAGTAACATCCTAGGTACTGCCCTCTCCCTCCCCTTTAACCCAACAGGCACTCCCTAAAAAAATTCCATTTCATTAATTAAAAGCTAGGATTTATAATATTAGCAAATTTTTGTTGGAGTTGTATTAAGAACAGAAGACAATGGCCATATAGCATATCTGCAATTGAGGTTCAGATTTTCAGTCTTCAGCAGTTTTACTGGAGTGGGATTATATAGACATTTAATTCGACTATAAAATCCAGCCAGCTGACAATGAGACAACTTGGGAATATTGCTGCTGCTGTGTTTGTCCCTTCAGAAATAAAATTATACTGTAATGTATAATATACTTTACTTACACATTGATAGTTTCTTAAAAAACATATTCAGATAAAAATTCTCTCTTACCTTTCATTTGTTCATTAGTAATAATCGATGATTATTATCTTAAAGCTTAGATGTTGAGTGCTGCAAGACAGTGGCTCATTGTAGAGGTACATTATACCAAAGGCAAAGGAGCTGAAACAGATTTGAAAATCTTCATAAAAATACTAACTAGTAATTAAAAGAAGACAGTACATATCTCTGCTTAAGTGTTCAAAAATATGGGAGTTTGAGATCTACATTTTGAAAGATGCTACACTATTTAACTGCTAATAGAGTTGTATGTAATGGAAAGAAATTTATTTAATGAGTAATTAATGTATTTTTAAATTTAACTTCGTTCCAGTTGGCAACAAAAATGGTCAGATATGTAAAGTGCACATAAATGAAATTGCTGAAACATTGAAGAAAAACTAGCTAACAATTTTATCTTAATGAAAACAGAGAAATCTGACAAAATTGAAATTGGATCGTATTGCTTTGGAATTACATTATAACTAAAATTAAATTTTAAAAGAAAAATTTAAATATTTAAAAATAAAAAGTGTGTTTGGGAGCTGTGAGGACATTCAGGATGATGTGACAGTGACACAGCTGGTAGGAAGACACGCTGTGTAAGCACCCCATTTCCTATCAATGTGCAGCTGATCAAAATGAATTTCCCTCCTGAGTGTGAGTGGAGCTGTTTTTCCTTGACAGGACACAGAGAATGAAATGCTTGGTTTTCACACTTCCATTTTGCAGGTGGACAAGGTCAGTGCCAAGTGACCCCCACCTGGATACCCAACCTGCAGCTTCAGAGACTTTCTCTGATTCTTATGCTGAAGCCCAGTGGGGAAGGTGGATTTAAAGGCTTTCAGTCATTGAGGGAATTCAAAGAAGTCTGTCTTTCCTCTTGCAAGAGTTTGGTCTGGCACAGTCCAAGGTAGGCACAGTCTTCCGCAGATATCCCAAACAGCAAAGGGTCTCAGTGCTGGGCACCCCATGGGCTTCCTGTGTGTCATGACTTGAACAACGACTTCTCCTCAATTTTGCTTCCTTGCCACGTGGTTGTTTCTAGTACCATTCCACCCTGTTGATTTTATCAGCTGAAGTCGTTATGTTAAAATATTTGGACCAAAAATGGTAATAAAATAGCTCTCTGACTATTTTTCAGGATTTTTAGCCAGAGTTGCCATGTTCTTTTATCTTTGTACCCTTGTGGGACTTGGACAGGACTCTGTGGTGGGCAGCCCATCTGAGAGAAGGTGCTGTCTCAGAATAACATTTTTCTGCCACACCAAGAGAATGCATAGTTCTGACCGAATTAAAATCTACCGAGATGAAAATGTACTACTGAGAGGCAAGAAACAAGAAAGGTTTTCTTCCCCACTTATTATTACAGAGCATTAGCGGTTACAAAGGGTTCTTTGTAAGCGTAATACCCCCAGCCCCTCTCTATTGCATCTTATCACTTCAGAAGAGTGGAAATGAGTAGAATTTTTCTCCAGTAGTTATGGAGAACGGTTCTATTTTGAGGATCTCTACTGCATTGTAGAGGTCATGCTGGCATTTCTGAGAGCTACTTCAGACTTCTCAAAAATTTTTTCATTATGTTGTTTTCTGTTGGGAGCTATAATTCTTTAAGTGAAAAACAGGCTGACATTAGTGCTGAAGAAAAAAATTATGGGCACAAAATTTGTATTCTTATGATAGCTTCCCAAAATATGCCACTGTTATCATCTGAAATGTCATTTGAAAGAAGTTTACTGTCATTCAGTTCAACTTCTGAAAATGTAGCTGTCTTTACTGTAATTTTGTTGTGAAGTTCTTGTTAGGTTTATTGTAATTATCACTAACTACTAAATCACTAAAGCAGAAGTGATAATGGCATTTTTACATTGAGCTGTACACAGTAATTGGACAATCGTGCTGTGTAGATGGAACATTGAATTCACTGGAAACCGTTTCTTTTTGAGGTGAGTTCAGAAATGAAACTTCAGAAATTGCTAAAAGCATCATTAAAAATTTACAGACAGTCTGGAACCCTAACATTATTTTCTACAAAAAGACCAAGTCATCTTCTCTCACTCTCAGCCTCTCTTTTTATCTAAGAGAATCTGCTAATTCATCTCTGCTGCCACGTAAGTAGAAAGTTAAGGCTTCAGGACTGAACAGAATTGAGCAACACTGTCTAGGTTACAATTGCTGGTATATATTTCACTAGGAGCAGAAGAACACAGGAGCAGAAAACTTTTTCAGATCATCCAGTGATCACAAGCACTTGGTCATACAATTTGGTGCTATTGATGTATACATCAAATTCCCTCTTTGCTTTAGTTATGCTTGTGTTAAGAAGTTTTCCAGCATCCCACTTACAGCTCCTCCATGTTTATCTAGCAATTTCCAGCAGTGATAGCAAATATACATCAATCCAGTTAAAGTTTTATTCTTTATATACTAACTATATCTAACCTATATTTAGACATATACCTATAGTATATATTTCTCTTTCAGGAACTTATATGGTATCCTCTTGAATCTATATCAACTTTAAAGATCTGCTGCCTCTTCTGACCTAAGTTCCACAGGCCTTTTACTTCTTGTATAAAGAACTACTTCTGTAGTTTTGACCATTTTGACCATTTTGAATGGGGGTCCTTCTAGCTTCATTTGATGCCCCCCCTTATTCTTGTACTGCAAGAAAAAAATGACCAGTGAATCTCTGTCCCCTTTCCATGACACTCATTGTTTAATAGACCTGTATTATACACCTCCCTTCCCAGGTCATATTTTTCTCAATTTTAGTAATTCCTTTGATGGAGCTGTAGGATCTCTTCACAAAAACAGCTGTGGTAATGGTTATCCTGTCATATTTTCTATACTGCTCATTTTTTTCCCTTGTTAACCTGACAAAAACGTTGAATGCTAAATTCCTGCATTCCAGGTTCCTTTCTGCTTCTTACCAGCTTCTGATAATTTCAGTATTTACATTTATGTATTCCGATTTATTCTGTTCATAAAAAGAAAGCAAACAGTCAACGCTATATATGTTTTTGGGTTTTTTTACTACAGATTACACACGAATAAGCAATAAATCAAAATGAAAGCAAACCATAAAACTCAGAATCCAAACATTCTCATACGCCCATCTCCATTCCAAAATATCAGTCCGTTCCTGTGTACTTTCCCTATGAACATCAGAAGGTACAAGGAATAGTAGTTACTAAGAAGACCAACAAATTCAGAAGCTGTCAAACTCAACAGAAAATCAACTCCATAGCTATTGCTGTGGCACCTTCCATTTCCAAAACTGCCATTTAGCTAAACCAATGTAAGGGAGAAAGGGACGATCCATTCCGAGAGGTTTTTTCTGACCCAAACCCCGCCCTTACACTCAGAAGTGTAATTTCAGTGTCAGTGAATAGGCCGTGTGCCTTTTGTGAACTAGAAATCAGCATTAAGAATCATTATCAGAGAGTGCTGAAAACTGGAGTGCAACTGAGGGAAAGACCTATTTCTTATTTGCCCTTTGTTATTTCAGAACTGAATCCAAGTTCTTGAGCAAGAGACCCCCTTGGAAGAGGCAGCAGTTGATGAGCCTGGAGTCGAGTTGCAGACCCTGCGTTTTGGGGTCATTTCCTGCGGCTTTCGCAGAAGCTACGTTCTAGTTCTGCATTAGACGTGCAACCTTGCATTGCCTGAACTCTAGCCTACTCTGCAGAGGCTAAATAAAGAACTTGGAAAACATCGGATGATTCAACATCGGTTTCCACAGGCTTGTTTATAGTTCAGATTCAGTGGCTGGAGGGTGGGTTTAATACGTGGTTGTAAAAGTCCCATCCTGGCCTAGGGCTGTCCTTTGGCATTCGTGCTGCAGCAGAGCTGTTGCAGTACTGTGTCACTGGAAATGTCCTCGACCTCTGGGATTTACAGCACCCTGAAGTGTGCTTTTTAATCTCATTTGATTAGTCTTTTTAGATAATGTCTCTATTTTCCCCTCCTTTTCTTAGAAAGGAGAATTTAGTGTGATAATTTAAAGTACCGCATCTGTGAACTCTGTGTTACGGGAAAAAGTAGGCATTGCCAAGAGGCGACGACAGAGAATCAGGAAAGAGATGATGTGGCAAAGAAAAACAATAGCACAGGCAGAGTTATGGATTTTTGCTTTTTATTTGTGCCTCCTCCAAAGAATTTCCTTAGTCCTGTCACACAAAACTTACTCCCGTGGCTTTAGGGAAGCAGTGCATACCTCACTGATGAACCATTATAATTTTCAGTGACAAGTGTGTTATGGACCCGTAATATTTTTATTGATAATAGATTTTGATTAGCAGTGATAGCAATATTACTAGTAAAAATTATGAACAGATTTTGCCCTATGAAACCATGAAATGACACAGGACCTAACCAGGATGGATTTTATTACTTATGCCTGTACTTAGAGGCGTTTTCTATTACCTGAAGACCGAACTGTTTGGTGTCTGGCCCTGAAGAAGAATTCCATGTCCAGGAGAAAACTGTGTTCAGTGTCAGGCAAAGAGAGAGGTGCCTCGGAAAAGCTATCCAAAAAACTCACGCACTGAAGTGTCTGCTATGGTTGACTTTGCCAGGTGTAAATCTTCCTGACACAAAATACACTAATATGGAGGAAAATCTTGGCTACTTCTCCATGTTAGAATAAACCCCCCAAAATAGGCACAAAATTAAAATTTTAAAGTTTTATCACAATTAAGCTGTACTCTCTTAATTCCATCTTCTTGCCATGGTGATGGTGAAACAACCATTTTGTCCAAAAGACCATCTACTCAAATTAATAATGATTGGGCAGAAAGAATTAGCATATGACTACTTTCCTCTAAATTAATCATTAAATTTAATTAGAGTAGATTAAATCATCACCTCCTGTTTAAAATGAGTTCGCTTTTAAAACCTGCCAGGATTAACACTTGTAAGAGCAACTGGCAGCTTCTCTAACAGTTGATTACATGCAGTACATCAACTAATTGTAATAATATCCAAATAATGAGTAGCTCTTTGGGCAAAGTCTTTGTACAGTATCCAACAAGGAAAGTCTTATTTTATCTGGGATGTCTAGGAATTACTGTGATAAAATGATAAAATAGAGTCAATGTTGCATTATTTTAACATATCCACATTGGAGCGAGAAAGTACAAAAGTAGTATGCACCAATACTATTTTCCTTGAGGAATGCTGCAGAATTGTAAATGTACACTCACCTACCTTGGTAGCAGCCAGAATCAATGACATAATGCAGTTTTTCTTTTCCTGCAATATGAGCCTACATTTTTAAAGCAGGGTGTATTAAAAGATAACACAGGTGATTTTATTCTCTATACCGGCTTGTTCGTTGTACTCCGTCATCCATCATTGGCAAGAAAAGCGAAAACCAAAAGCTGTTTCACACTTCGAAGCTGTGGACTTTCCAGCACCATACAGACTGTCAGTCAGTTTTTCAGTACACAACCAGTTCAATTAGTAGTAAATATCAAAATTACAGATGTTACCATCCTGTTTGGCTTTCGACGGCCAATGCCAGAGTCTAGCAAGGCTGTTTGTCAGGACTGCAGGTTCATCAGGGCTGCGGTGTGGTTACAGCTTTGTGCGGGAGGATGACAGTGATCCTTCACTGAATCCTGAGCTGGGTAGTCTAGCTATATAAAGTATTGATTGCTGCTTATATGACTTCCAGCGTTTTATGTGTGTACTGTAGGCTGCTGAGGTCTTAGCCAAATTAAATTTCTTTCTGGCCAGCTGTCCTTATTCTAGTCAGAAATCTGGGGTTTTGCCATTCTCTCTTTGTGACGAAAAACTACGAACTAGATCTGAGTCTCTTCTGAAACATTCAACTGAATAAAATAAAACATCACTGACATGTTCCAGCAGTCTGCAGTGGCAGCATTTACTACATCATCCGCTGGGAATCATAAACCAAATCTAAACATTCATCAAAAACACGTATCGATAGTGCAGCTGATCTTCTAGATATGAAACCCATATACACTAATGATTTTTTTTTTCCTGCATGACAGCCTGTAGCAAAAACACTGAGATGTATAAATGGTTGCTCTTAACAAGTCACTAACATTTTTTTTTCTGTGATTTTTAACTGCAGATTATTTGTGCAGAAAATAGAATATTATTCTGTGATTTCTTGGTGCAGATGCGAACATAGGGATGGATTTTTTTGCTTCAGGTGATTCCTAGCTAAAAGTGGAGAAGTGCTTCAGATCTACGGAGAATCATATTTCTGGGTAAAAGAATAGGAGCATAGAGAGAGTGTGTATATGAGAAAGCTTGAAACTTGCAAAAACATTTTCTTTTTCATTGAAAATTTAAATAAGGTATACCTTGTGCTTCAGGGTTACAGGAGATGTTCAACAACAGTGGACACAAATGGTATATGCTTGGTAGAAAAGATAGGAAGCAGTGCTTCTGAAGACATGGTCTTTCTGGAAATGCCTTCCTCGCTGCAGTCTGAGACTGCTCTCCGTGCTTTGCTGCCTGTTTCCTGCCAAGCCTAGAACAGTGCGGAGGGTTTGATTTAAAATATTTTACAAGGGCATCTAGAATTAAAAGCAAAAAAATGGATAGTGCTGTTCTTCCCTGGACTGGGTCAAGATAAAGGGAAAATCTGCTGCTTGACTATTCTTTATCAATCTATACCCAATTAAGGTCTATTCTCAAAGACTTCTCATTTCAAATTCCAATTACCGAGATTCTAAACCTATCAGCCAAATTTGAGTCAGGATTGGAAACCAAAAACAAGGTCTTTTTTTTTTAGTCTTTTAATTAGTCAAGAGGAAATTGATAGCAAACTGATTATGTATATTTTCTATATGAAATATATTCTGAATTCCCAAATAATATTACAAAATAACAATACTTTGATTATGATGTTTAAATCTATGTATCAGTAACACTCACTTTCCTGAGGCATATTTGAACTACAAATCCAGCTGAATACCGTCACCAGTAATCTTACAACATTCAGCTGTAATACCAGACAGACCATTTTTTGTTCGCACAATTACTGAAAGTAAATAATCCAATCTCCAGAGAAAGCCATAGGCCAAAGGTAAGAGAAATTTATGTCTGCCTATCTGTCTGTTCCGATGTAGAACTGCAGCTTCGGTGGCTCAAAGTTGTTCAGGCCATCAGCCTTACAATTTCTCTCCTTAGCTATTTCTCAGACGTTTGATTGTGTGTATTCTGGAATTAGGTTACAAGCACAGGTCCCCTTTTCCTTTTCCTCCCTCCCCATCTCAGGCCCTTACTCATACCTGAGTATTACCAGGGTTATTCCCTTTTAACAAAATTTTCATCCTTGGAGAGATTTAAAGTATTTTCACTCCTGTTTTGTCACCTGCAGCTGGTTCGTGAGATGAGATCACTCTGCCTCACAGTCTGATGAGTGCAAAGAGGCAAACAGTTCAGAAGCCCATTTATTTTTTCATAGTGTCCCATCCATCAGAAGACTTGCCTCTAAGATTCAGTCAGTACCATTGTTGCTGCCAGATGTTTTTAGACATTTATTTTAGAGCTACAGCCTCTCTTTTCTTTGGTGGCATTTTCCAAGTCCAGAAAATGTAAGATTAGGATGATTCATCAAAAGTTTAAAGGAATTTTTTGAAGGGAATTTCATAGAAGAAGTCACTAATATTTACTAAAGGCTGTACAAGGCAGAGAATAAAGAGAGATCCTGCCTGAAAGAGCTCAGTTTACAAGTCAGAGTGAAGAATCTCAGAAAATCCTGGAAACCTTCTCATTTTAATTTTATATATCAACTGTCCAACTGCCATGCCTTAGAAACCTGAAGTGAGGATGGCGTTATGCCACAAACATATGTCAAGATAGAGTTAACCTGTTCGAATAAATGCAGTTTTATCTGAGCTGCTGAAACTGTAATCTTGCTATGGTTAAAGGAAAGTAATAATAACAATAAGAACTTTTAGGGCACAAGTCCTGTCATCCTAATGATGATGATTAGGACTTGTCCTAATCTGAAATAGGACAACTGAATCGCCCCCCCAAGGTGCCAGCTTCTCTATGTTGATTACGGAGGGATGACTGCTCAGGTGTCACTTTTTCCACTGCTGTCATTTGAAGTTAAGTGAGATGAATCCCACCCCAAACTAATAGCTGATCCTTGCAGACAGAGTGTGGGAAGGCACACAAAGGCGTAGAGCAGTGAGATGATTTGCCCAAGTCATGTGGGACGTCAGAGCGAAATCCTGAAGGAAAACCAAGCTTTGCCGACCTTCTGTTTAATCCTCTGGTAACTAGCCTACCCTGCGGACTCCACACGCATCATTTGTTTCTCCTTCCTTGCAAGTGCTGGGAAACAGTTCACTTTTTAAGAGGGGCCTGGTGATGGATAGCGACTAAAACCATCGAATCAGATCATGGTCATGATTCATTTCTTATTCTCCATATTGCAAGAATCTTGACCTATAGGTCTGAAGACATATTCCTCTTGCTATTTTTCATTTTCACCTTGGATTCTAGAAGAGATTTTACATAAGTCTGTACAAAGTAGAAATGTATATCATCTTAACAGCATTTGGTTATCATTTTCTATACTATTCCATTTGCATTTTTTTTTCCCTCTGGCTAATCTTCTCCCATGCTTGCCTTAGAATATGCAACTGTCCAGTATAATCTCATTAAAAGCCTCCCCTTTATGGCTTGCATTGCCTCCCAGTGAAGATAACGTAAATCTTAATAATGCCTTTGAGAAGTACCTTTACATACTTTCTCTTCAGAAAATTTGATACTTCATTTTAAATTGTTTGCCTTCAGATATAAAATTAAGTTTATATACCTGAAGGTTTACTGTTTGAAATAATGATCGTATCCAATTGCAATAGGATATATTTAATTTCTTGTAACTGTAAACTGTATTTAACTGAATTATCTTGTGAGCTTGGTTTCCATGAAGTAGTTATAACCTCAATATTCTTTTCAAAACACATCCTAATTTGATCTGTAGCCATCTCCTAATTCCAGACGCTAAATAAAACTAAAATATTTGTCTTTGAGTGGAATGTTGAAAATGTACAGTTGGGCAGAAGAACAAACCAGAAAAAATGTATTCTATAATTTACTACTTTGTAGTTTAAGTCTCAACGAGATTTGAATCATGTCAGTAGTACAGTTTATGTTGAAAAATATTTTTATTACAATTTATGTTGTTTTAGATAAGGAATTGTTTTGAAAAACACTCTGTAAGGACCTTAAATTACCTGTCCTAAAATGGCTTGCATTGGTTTGCTTATAAAATACCCAGCAATGGTTTTAAAACTATGTTACTTTTGATCTTCATCCTTACCAAGTACTTGCTAAAAACTCTGTGTTCTGCTTTTTTTATTAGTTTGTCACCATCCAAAGATAACTTAACACTTTAAGCCTTACAGTGATACTCAGTTCTTTGGGAGAGGGAGAATACACGGCACGGTTTGGAGGAAGAATACAAAGAAAAGGGAAGAAAGGTAGGAATCATAGAGTCATAGAATGATAGAATAGTTTGGGTTGGAATGGACCTTTAAAGGAGAAGGCTCCTCGCCTGGTTTTGCAACTCTGTAAGGTACAGGTCCCTGTGCACACTTCTTCTCTTCAGCTGGGACAGAGAGATCGTCCAGGCACCAGCCACTGCAGACAGACAATGGAAAACTCTTTTCTTTTTCTGCACTCTTTTCTATGCTTGCCCCAGCGTGGGAAACAGAGGACTGATCAGGCATTGGACAGTAGACAGACAACATGAGCCCACTGGTAGGTCAGGAGTGGGTTTGTGGAGGAAAAAGAAGTTTTCCCCTTGTTCCACTTATTTCTGCAGGTAGGGGCTGTTTGCATGGTGAGATGGGTTTTGTCCTGGACCACTCACCCCAAGATATTTGACTCCCTCAGGGCAGCAACTGCAGAAGCCACGCATTGCCTCTTAGAGGTGGAGGTGGTGGGAAAGGGAGAAATCTCCTGGGTGGAAAATTCTGGCATTGTCTTACTGTCACAGGTGTCATCTATAAAGTGCCATGGAGGCTGGGAGGAAACATAATAACATTGTGGAACTTTTCATAGGGGGGAAAAAACAGCTGGCAATGCCCAGTTCCACTGCCCGCCAGCTGCCTGCTTTTATAAGCAGCTGCTTATATTATAGGAGCCCTAAGCTGCAATTACGTGCAAGTACTTACTCATTTTCCATCTACTTGCACCATTTTCTGAAGGATATTAATATAATCAATTTCACTCCTGTCTATATTAATAATGCTCTGTAAATACAAATGGGAAAATTCAATTTTAGAACGGCAACAAGGCTTTTCATATAGCCCATCTTTAGAAGGTTATTGCACATGTCGAGTGGTTGATGCCACACCGCTGTCAGCTTCAGAGCTCATAAACCTGCCAGAGCTATGCTGTAATTACCTAAAAATGCACCATCCAGAATTTCTTCTTATTTCCCGGCCCCTCCATGCACAGGCACCATCGCCGCAGCTGCCTGAGCATCCTGGGCGACTGGTCCAGGGGGGCTTGCGGGCGCCTGGAGACCAGAGGGGAGCCTGGCCCTGTGGTATCCCGCTGCCTAGCAACGGTCACGCTGACCTCCTCTGGTTGCCATGGCGACACCTCCGGCGTGTTACCGGATAGGGGATCCGAAACAATTTGCTCTTGAGAGATAAAGTTCTGGTAATGCCGACCTCGAGAAATGGGTAATTTTATTGCTGTTGTCAAGGAACTATGCTTTTTAGAGACAAACCAGCTGACTAAATTTCTTGGTAAGAAGTTGTAAGTTTTAAAATAAATTCAGATTCAGGGGTATCCCTGCTCTGCCGGAGGTGGCCCATGGTCACAGTCCCTCAGGGGTGTCCCTGCCCCAGCATGGGTCACCCACAGCCACAGTCCCTCAGGAGTATCCTTGCCCCCTTGGCCTGGAGTGTCCTCAGCAGGGTGTCTGCAGCCCTTCGTGGCCACCCATTTCTTTCTGAAGTAAGTGTGAGCAGGGGCACTGCGTACTGACTGGCTGAAGTTCATGTGGTGCATTTTGTTTCTGTAGGGTGCAGACCTGGCTAGAGCAGCTCTTGACTGGCACCCGGTGGGTCATGACTTCGCAACCCACATTGGAACTGCAGTTCCTGTCCTGCACATTACAAGTGCAAGGCTTTGTCTCCCTCCTCACTCCAAGCCTAGCACTAGGTCTTTGCCTTGACCTTGGCTGAGCCTTCTCCAGGTTCCTAGACATGACAATCTTGAACAAGTTCTCAGGGGAGATTTCTTCTTGCAGTTCAACCCTTGATCCTCTTTGCAGACCCACTCCAACTGGAGCCCTAGGATTTGTCAGTCTCCTAACTGTGACCCTAATACTAGTCCAAATCTGACTCTAACCCTAACATAAATGCACAAAAGCTGCACAAGAAAAGGGTGGGCTGCAAAAAGGATTCTCCCTTGAGAACTAGTTTATGAGGGCTGTGGCTGAAGGATTGGTGCTAAGGCTCAGCTGTTGTCAAGAATTAGGTTTACATGTAAGGTTACCGTAACAGAAGCTTCAAAGGGGCTGAAGAGGAACGAGCGGTCTACAGCAAGGTCTCAGGAGAAATCTCCCTTGAGACTGTGGTCAAGAGGGCCATGACTAAGGATCGGCAAAGGCCAAGACCTAGGGTGATAATTACTGTCAGGTTTAGGAGAGAGAACACACCCAGGGCTTCAGTTGGAGTGTCAGTGCAAAGGGGATGCTAAAGAAAGAGCTGGGCTGCAAAAACAATCCCTCTGGGAGAACCTGTACAACAGGGCAATGGCTCAGTGGTGTTGGGATAGGCTTCAGCCCAGGTCAAGACCTACAGTTAGGCTAAGGGTTAGGGTTAGGATAGAGACAAAGTTTTGGGCTCCAGCTGGAGTGGGGCTGCAAAGGTGGCTGTCCAAGGAAGGGGTAGGATGCAAAGAGAAATCTACACTGATAACTTATTCAAGAGGGCCATGACTGAGATCTCGGGATATGGCTGAGTCAAGGCCATGATCTTGTGGCCTTGGTTTAGAATTAGTATTATGAGAGAGACAACATGTATAGCTTCAGTTGGAGTGTTGTTTCAAAGGGGCTGATAAGAAAGGGATGGATTGCAAAGTCAAATCATTCATGGGAACTTCTTCAACACTGCCACGGGTGGGAGTCTTGAGATTAGGTTCTGCCGAGGCCAAGGTCTTAAGGCCAGGGTTAGGTTTAGGATTAAGTGAGAGACAAAGCCTGGGGCTCCAGCTGGAGTGAAGCTGCAAAAGAGTTACTCAAGGAAGGGGTGGGCAGTGAAAAAAAAATGGTCCTCTTAGAACTTTGTTAAAGCAATGAAGTCAGGGGGTCTTGAGCTAAAGCTCAGCCAAGCCCAAGCCTGGCTTAGGGTTACATTTAAGTTTGGAGTTAGGAGAAACCCAAAGCCTAGGGCTCAAGTGTGGGAGGGGCCTAAGGGTATAGATGGAGTGGGGCCACGAAGGGGCTGCCAAAGGAGGGGGTGGACTTCAAAAAGAAATCATTCTTGGAAACTTGACTGAGGGTCTTGGGGTAAGACTCAGTCATTGACATATCATAGGATTATGTTTAGGCTTAGGGTTTAGGTTAGGTTTAGGGTTTAGGTTTGGGTTATGGTTAGTACAGAGACAAAGCCCAGAGCTCCAGTTAGTGCAGGGCTGCAGCAGGGTTGCCGGGGAAGGGGTGGGCTAAAGGCAGAAATCATTACTGACACTTGTTCAACACTATAGTGCTGGGCGTCTTGGGCTGAAGGCACAGCTGAGACCAAGAGGCCTCTGGTCTCAACTGTGCACTACCCTGTAACCCACATGATATTGGTCTGGAAAAAGTTCCCAGAAATTATTTCTTTTTGGACCCACTCCCCTCCTTTGACAGCCTGACCCTCACTGGAGCCTCAGGATTTGTCTCTCACAAGCTGTAACCTTAGCCATAGGTCTTGTCCTTGGCTGAGCCTTAGCCAAAGTTGCCCAGCCATGGCCCTGTTTAAGAAAGCTTCAGAGGACTGCTGCAATGCTGTGCAGCAGTATTCCTGTTTTCTGAAGACTGTATTCGTGGTATTTTAATGGTGTATATCTCACTATGCTATTTTATTTTGACGAGCATAAATGAAGTGTCTCTGAACTCGCCTGTGACCCCTGCATTCCAGTGGTGTAAGGATGCAACTTTTGGTGAATTTTTGCCTAGCGCAGTAATAGTAAAATACGTAGCATTTCCATAGCAGCTGGCAGCTTCACAGGGCCCCATAAAGATAAATCAATTGACATCTCTTGTGCTAGTTTTCCTTTAATGAGATATATTTTAATGACTAATCTGACCAGCAATTTTGTAACCTGCACGCTTACTTTGAAGAATGTGAGCGTAACGCGGCCACCCCTCTCGTATGCCAATAGGTCCCTTCGAAGTGCTGCTGCTGCTCTGAACACGGAACCTGAAAAAGGGCCATAGGTCTGCGGTGGCAGGCGGAGCAGACAGTGGTTGCAGCAGCTGGACCAAGTCTAGGAAGATAGGAAGCAACTGGAAAGGGAGGGAGAAAAATTCCTGGATGAAAGGAGCTTGAGAGTTTGCGGGGGAGAGAGAGGATCTGTGAGAGTCTGGACTCTAAACTATCTCACTGAGGTCCCGGGCAGTTACATTATACCCTTGCTTCCTCTTACAGGAAAGTACTGAGTCCAAATATCGTTGTTTCTCATCTAAATTAGGTATTTGTCTTCTTTCTTGACTAGGAGATAACATTTTTTAATAATTCAGTTACATTATCTTTTTTTGTTTGTTTTGTTTTGTTTGCTTTGTGATTGCTTCGAATGTACAATGAAATATTTCTGCGTTTCTGCATGGTTCAGTCATTTGCTTTGCCCGGAAAGCAGATGATCACTTAGTGAAGCAGTGTGCTTCTACTCACACTTCTGGGGGTAATGCTGTGCTTCTACCATGTATTTCAGGAAAAGTGCCAGTGATATAGCTTGAAGAAGCACAGTCAATGGGTAAACATCTGTGCTGAGTTAAGAAAGATTATAAGACAAGACAGGAAGAAGATACAGAAAACAGGAGTGAGAAAAAAAGCAAAGTGACAAATTAACTAAAAGAAATAGGTTCATTCTCTGGAAAAAAAGAGAAGAGCAGTAAAGACAGAAGTGGAATAAAAAGGACAGTGACTAGGTGGGAAGGGAGTGGGAGGTGAGGGAAGTAGGCGGTTGACAGAATAATCTAATTACACAAGTCCAAGTAACGATTAAGAAATAAAAAGAGAGACAGCCATAGGAAAGGTGAAGACATTGCCAGGAAGAAAGTACTTAAGTGAGAAAAAGAGATCACAGAGAAAAGATGGGTTGATTATCATACTACCAACCACAACTTTCCCTTGACTTGGACATTTGCATCATCATCTGTGATGTATTTGCATAAGAACTGGCCTTAGTTTAACTTTTATGCATATCTCAAAAATTCAGTTCTTATCTGGAAGTTCTTATGTTAGATTTTTTATATTTGTAGCAAAGTTATAAGAGAAATCCAGGCTTGCAACCAATGCTTACAGCAGTCTATTGTTTATACTTGCCATGTAAGGGATTTTAATGCCCAAGATTACCTCCAGTATGAAGCTACGTTTTGTTTCTGGAAAGTCATACGTGAAGCAAGGATATTCTTCTCAGCCATTGATTTCCTCTTCTATTTAGAATGATAGGTAGAATGAAAAAAAACCTTTCTGTTTCAAAAGCCATTCCTGAGAAATCACAGTGTAGTTCCTGTTTAGCTGACAAGATCAAAGGCTGCCATTTTTAAATGCCTGTGCCCAAAGTCCACAGATTTAAGTCATTAAAAACTAAAAGACACTGATAATTCTGACAATCTATCATTTACTGAAGCTGCTAAAAATGAAGGTGTCTGACTTAGTCACCAAGTTGAGAAACGTCGATTTTATTCTTTTTGTGCTTATCACAATATTATAAGTATAATGCTGTGATGCGTCCCTGTGGAAAACTAATTTAAATTGAAGCTAAATTCTATACAGCAAACTGTGTTTTACCAAGATTACTGCATAGCAAAATAATTGGCACAAATGTATACACTGCACTTTATGGACAGACTAGTGACACAGATTAATAACTATCACGTCTCAAACCAAATTATTTTTAGATTGATCTTGTGAATCCCTTCTTTTATAGAATTAATATTTTAATAAAACTAAATTCCTGCAATTAGAATACTTTGTATTTTGATAATAAATATTCTTACTTCTTTCTATTAATCCAAACTCAAGCAGCACCTAAACCCAATACACATTTTAAAGTCCAATGCAAGATCTTAACAAGTTCCTGTGTGACTGTAGAAATTTTGTGATGAGATGTATCCACAACTCTAGCTTTGATGATCAAATTGTGCAAACCAGAGTCTTCAAAGTATGTGTAATGTTTGTCTCAAATATTTGTACATGGTTTGACACTTCTAGGAAAGCAGCTAAGTGTTTTCTATTGGCCGCTGAGGACTATTCTGGCAGGCTTTGCACAGAAAACTAGAAAGTTAAGTCAGACTGTGCACAGCTCAGTGCTGCCATAGCAAGAATGTTTCCAGCACATGAGCTGGTCTGTTCAAAGCTGTCTCACACACCTCTGCTCTACCCTGCGGCTTGCAGGATGAGCACACTCCTAACTTCACGTGGTAGAGGAAAAGGAAAGGAAAGAGGGAATGTGTGTGACTTCCTGAGAATGTGACGCTGCGGGCAGTGAAAGCCTGGGAAGAGTCCTAGCACAGAGGAGGTTTGAACTAATCATCTCTTCTGCTATCTTTATATGTTTTATTAACAAGTACCAATAAAAATTAAAAAACCCAAATGCCAGGAAGTGAATGAGTTTTTCAACTTAATGTGTGGTCCGTGCTTGTAGGTTTGGAGAAGTGCTTGAATTATTGTTTCTGGACTTTTCCAAATTCAGCTTTTAAGATGTGAAACTGAAGAGAACCTGACATGGGTAATGGAATAGCAACAGCAAGTTTACTGAAAGTTATAAAGCAGCTGCAAATGTTGGCTTCAGTCCTGTAGAAACAGCAGAAACCATTCCAGCAACAGATGGTCTAGGGGCTTTCATATATTCGGGGACTGTTAGTGTGTACCTGCCCATTTCTGTGTGCAGTGGAAGGATGTCATAAGGACACAAGAACAATTGTACTGGGTCAAAGATACATCCAGCCCCGTATCCTGCCTCTGACAGTGGCCAATGAATGTTGGCTTCAGTCCTGTAGAAACAGCAGAAACCATTCCAGCAACAGATGGTCTAGGGGCTTTCATATATTCGGGGACTGTTAGTGTGTACCTGCCCATTTCTGTGTGCAGTGGAAGGATGTCATAAGGACACAAGAACAATTGTACTGGGTCAAAGATACATCCAGCCCCGTATCCTGCCTCTGACAGTGGCCAATGCTATCTCAGAAGAAAAGCAGCAAGAGGGGTTCCAGGGGAAGAGCCTTTTCTCATTAACCTCGATTTTGGCTGTGCCTGCTGCAGCAATTTGCCTTGAATATTTGCTGTCCTTTCACTCTACCATCTACTTTACTCCAATTCTTAAAGCAGCTTTTTTGTGGGCAAGCATATTATGTTCCAGTGGAAAGCAAAATGGGTCTTTATGCTAACTGCCCTTCTACACCAGTGGAGATGGCAGTGCTGAACCCACTTGTGACCCCTGGACTGTGTAAATGACCACCTGGGAAAAACCTATGGATCTTCAGTTGTCATGAAATGGTGTAAGTGCTCTGAGAAGCCCAAGAGTTTGCCCACCTTAGCTATCACCCTGGCCAGCTTCCCAGGACATGTGCAGCTCACAAGCGAGGATGCAGATCTTACCAAGCCCATACATCTGTCCTTGAATTGTACTCAGCTAAGGGCGAGCTGACATAATTTCAGTTGGTCTGACCCTATAAGTACTACTCTGCAAGAATGAGAATTGTAGAATCAGATGTGTAAGCTCTTATTCATCCAAGCATTTAAGGATGAATTTAAGTCCTGTTGACTTACGTGAGAAATAAGTGTGTGTTCAAGAGTTGCTGAACAGAGATATTGTTATCATTAAGTCATATTCTACTTTCAAACTGTTTAGAGGCGACATCCATTGACTTAAATGGAAATATGAGTGTGGGTTGAGCCTACGCTGAATAGTTTTGATCACCAGTCTGAAAAATATGTAAGAAAATCTACTGCTTTTCAAAGTGACTTGTATACCTCCTCCATAACCAATATCTCTCTACAGTGGCCTGTTTCATAATCATAAAATTGGAAGATTTTCAGCAGCTTTTATTAGCTTTTTTTTCTTTGAAACCACAAAAATACTTTGTGTTACATTATCCTGGTTTAGTTTGAAGGTTTTTCTTAAAATAATAGTTATTAGCAGTCTTGCTAAATTGTAACCCAAAAGAGCGCTAACACTTGAGCCACTGAAACTCCTGAACACATGGCTTTTTGTAAGTTTGGTGCCGATGGCTGGACATATCCCTGTTACCAAAAGAATAATGTTTAGACAATAGTGATAGATGCCCAGAATAAGATGTATAAGTGGTTTCAAAACCTGCCCACTATTTCAGACACAAAGATAAAGAAAATATGTATAGCATCTAAGAAGTTTCCAAACATGGGAAAATAAGTGAGCGAGCTATAAATACGGGTACATTGAAGCTACATTAAAGTCATCTCACGCTATTCACTCACATTGTTGTAGCTCTGCAAAAAACCCCATTCATTTGACTGAGAAACATGTAACTTTGTATGGCTGATTGATTACAGCCTTGGTAAAACTAAACTTATTAATAATATCATTTCTGTTGAATGTTATTAATATTATTAATTCATTAGATCAGTTGGATAAGCTGTTCTCTCCGATTCTTCCTAAAAGCAATAGTTATAAACATGACAAGGCAGGCAGGAGAGTAGTGATCAATATCAAATCAGTCAAAGTGACTAAGACTGCAGTTTAAGTACAACCGTGAGAAACATCAACATTACATAAGGGAGGATTTGACTGTTGCTGTGTCAGAGCATAGTGCTTTCAGCTTGACATAGAGTCATTACTCTTTGGGTTTTCAGCACAAAATCATCCTGTGAAGGGTTTTTAACAAAAGTCCTCATAGAAACTTGAAACAATGTTGCATTAAATTTAAGTAGAAAATAACGAAAACCTTTTTTCATAGTTCAGCTCAAAGTGGGTGAAACACCTTATAAAAAGCCATGTTGCTTCAAGCTTGGCCAGAGAACATCTGAAATTGTAGACAGCAGCTGGTGAAAGGGAAATGTGGGAAGCACTCGTGTATTCTGCAGTTGGGCAGCTTGCAAGAGCCGTGCCTCTCGTGCGGGCCCGGTAGGGCAGTAAACCACCTGCAGGGACTAAGAGCTATTGCATAGAAAGAAGTGGTGTAGACAGCTCAGCTCGCCACAGGGGTGGGAAATTGGTATTGCTGGTGGACAGCCAGGCAGCCGTCAGGACTGGGCAACCTCTGCCCAGTGAGGTTCACCACAGCGGCTGGTGAGATGCCTGCCTGGTGTATAGGGCCATCCTTTCTGCTACTCACAAGCCAAAGAAGCTGTCCTGCGGGTCCCACGTGTGAGCCATTAATTATCCGTCCTTCTATCTGATGCCAGTAGAGCAGGGCAAAGATCCCTTGATGGACTGTGGCTCAGCGGCAAAATATTTTAAATGCTGGGCAAAATGCCATGTGTTTGTAGTTAATACTGAACAATCACCAGGAAAACATACCATGAATTATCACTAACAGCTTTTCTCATTGTGGGAGCCAAACAGCAGAGGAGGAGATTGGCAAGTGACCTAACATATATGTAAAGCTGGTAATTTATCATTCTGTATCGAGAATCAAACACAGGGTGGAAGCAATGGTCAATAGGCAAATTCCTATAAATGCAGGGCTATGTTGTGCAGTTAAGCCGTACTGGACACTGTACTGGAGAATCTGGGCTAGCATAGCAGAGGGAGAAAAATGAAAGGGAGCAGCTGCTGTCCCTGTGTGACTGAGAGGATTTCTAAATTACTGTAATGAGGATAACCCAAACAGTGGTGTAATCCTCACCTTGGAGTCAAGGTGGTGAAAGTCATGCAGAAGGAAATAAAAATTGTGGAATTATCAAAGGCTGAGACCGTGGAAAGCTAAGTGGTTTGTTAATTCAAATGTCCCCACAGTATCGCTGCCAAGTATCAAAATAGGCAGGAGGTTTATTTGTCACTCCTGTTATTAAAAGAGCTGAGCAGCTCACAGACCAGCCTGATACTATCAGCTCTACATACAGCTCGGCCCAAACTGCTGATTTACGAAAGAATTTAGTTTCTCTTCCTCCTGATGACTAGTCTTATCCCAGGTTGAGTCCACTGCAAACAGCTGCTGGGTAGAGGTAACTGCTTTTTTTCTTTGCATTTTTGGAGGCTGACGGTTTAACACCCACATCAGCTTATTAATTCTTCCCTGTCCTGCCTGACCCACACCCTATGCATCTTCTTCTACCCTTCAGAAACCTAACGGCTTTAGACAACTTCTGCACCATCCATTTTATCCAAACCTCTTTTGGTGCCTTTTGAGGTTATAAGATGACTCTGGTTCTGCTTTAACTGAACTGCTTGGGTGGGATTCATTTTGCTATCAAAATACCAAGATGTGGGTGTATGCAAGTAGGTGGCTACAGATAAAGTAGGTGGCTAAGCTCCCCCAACAGATGATGGAGATAGAGTCAAACAGTCAGTGTAACTTGGAGGTAATTCAGTTTATCAAAAAAAAGTTTGCCCATTGGGTGCTCCTATAGTAGATACCTTATGGCTGGTCAGATGAACTGTTCTCTCAAGGGAAAAGAATGAGCAGAGAGTTAATCCATTAGCTAATCCATTAGTTAATCCAAAACCTACAAAAATCCGTAGGTTTTGCTGTGCCTGAATAGGATCAGGACAGAGGCATAAACTTTCCTGTTACAGACCTTTTTTTTCTGACAGGGATTATGTCAAATACAGATTCACCCTCAGGGGATTCTTTCAGCCTCAGTTCTGACAGTGGATTCAGTCACAGCACCATCCCCCCGTTCATGCTGATGTTACACTGCCTTTCAGATCTTCAGTGTTTGCTACATAACATGCTATTCCTGCCAGATGGGCTCAGCGATTCAATGTTTAGATGACTCTAGACAAAGAATTTTTTTCTATGTTAATACAAAACTTTACAAGTGCAATGCTTTTTTTTGGCCATACACAAATGCTTTATCTGTTTTAAAAGTACATGCTTTAAATTAATCACATCCTTCTGAGTAATAAAAGATTTAAAAGCTTTCTCAGCTGCCCCATTATTTCTAGCTTATTCTATTATATTTTACAAAATATTTGATGGGAGAGCAAGGACTCTTAGCTAATGATTAGACAGGATAGCAAACATGTTTTGGGGGAGTAATGAAGTGTTTGGAATAGCTGATGCCTAAACATGGTTTACCGGAACTAGGGCACAATGACAAATACCGTACTTTGAGGCTGAGCAGTGGTTATTAATTAGCTATACCTACTTATTTTAAGTCTCTGGTGTATGAGTATCGCTGGTTTCGTAAATCTTCCTGTTCTTTTTCAAGGTAGTTTATTCAATGAAAATAGCAACATGTGGTGGGGTCAGTACACCCTCATTTATTTTTATATTTTCTCTTAATGTACAGTGAATTTAAAAATATTTGTTCTGGCTTCCATTAACTATAAATGTCATGCTGCCCCTTAAAAATGTGCCATTTCTTAACCTTCTTACTCAAATCTGCCTGATACTTGTTCAGTACAACACATAGAAATGGTTCACTACACACAGCTTACATCCATGAGGGAGTACTGCCTCTTCTACTTTGACCATATCATTGTAAATCATTAAGTTTTGTACAAATATTCTTTTGTAAAGACTTACATAGAGTAAAATTGCAGTCGCTAGGATGAAGCACTCTGTGCTACTGGCCGACAATACGAATGTGTAGGGTGCTACTAATCCTGGACATCTAAACAACAGATAGGCTGTGCCTTGCTCATCACAGATGAATCACAGAGGAAAACGAAAGTACCCCAAGATCTCAGATCTGAGGAAGGAATTTGCCGAACCCGCAAACCTAACAACTGGTGTAAGTTGTCATATCAATGACCAAAGCTTAGAAACATGTTTTTAACAGAGAGTTTAACAGGCTTTATTTAACCTCAGGTAGCCTGCACACACACAGAACTTCTTCCAGAATAAGAGTCTTCTGTAAAATTCTGACCTTATTTTAAAGGTTAAGTGGTGGTAAATTCACCATCCTGATCTTATTCTGTATTTCTAGGCTGAATTTCCTATCTTTGGCATCTAGCAACAGCATTTTGTACGCTGCTATTGATTATGTTGAAAAATCCCACATGGGAAAATACTTATAGAGTAGAATCCAAGCCATGTCTCAACCTTCTTTTCAAGAAGCCAAATGATATCATATTCTTCAATCCTTGCATCTGTTTCATGGCCCTCTTCTGAATTCACTCAAGCATGTGGAGGTTGGCTATGTGATCTTATTCAACTTGAATAGCTTTTCTACACCTGTTGGAAAGGAAAAAAAGACAAATTTACTTTTTCAAACCTAATTTACTGAAACCAAATCATGGATTGTAAGTAAGATATACAGCTTATCTGTACAACAGGAGAATGAAGGTATTCATGGAGTTTCTACACGTCCTCAGTTTGGTCTGACATTTTAAGGGGTGTTTCCAATTGTTGTTCTCATTTGTGTTATTTATTTCTTGCCTTCCAAATTAAAGCAATACTGGAAAAATAGTTTTACAATTTAAACTCTATTTGTTCTTTGAGTTTCTTAAGTGATTAGATGGAAGTAGTTTTGTGTTTGTTTTCCAATGTGAATGTATTGCTTTGCTTAGGGAGATTAGAACAAGGTGGTTTATCTTATTTGTCTTGCTTGTTTAACTAGTTTAAAAAATAAAAAGTGTACTTACAAAAGCTTCCCCCTTTGCCTCTTGCAGACTCCAGAGTAAATTAGAAAATTATAACAATATTAAAGTACATAAATTTGCATTATGTGTGGCAGCTATCAGATGTGTGTTTTGAGATGAGTCAGACTTCAACATGAAGCCCTGCTGTGTGACCTTTCAGTCTGATTGCAATCTCAGCTAGTGACAGTTTCACTAACACTACATACAGCCTTTCCCCAAATTTCTGCCTTCCAAACCCAAGTCTTTTAAAACTTGGAGGTATAATCTCTGTGCTTAGTTTTCAGACATTTTATCTGACCTCCCACAATGAAATGCGTTTTTTTGCATGGTCACTGTTTAGACAGTGGCATAACAGTGCTATCTGCTTGGTTCTAGTCATTTCCAGCTAACCCTTCCCAGTCTATCATGGTTCTGACAGCTGCTGAGCAGATATCTAGCACAACAACATGATTATCTATTTCCTGTGTGGTTTTTGCTTTCAACATTTGAGTGTATCAATATGTGCTGCCGTTGTTGTTTCCCTATGTATGACTTGGTACGTTTGTGCAATGAATTTTTTTGGGGGGGTCAGTCTTATCCTTTTACATATAGAGGACTCCCTCTTAAATCTCTAAAGCTGATCTCTCTTGGGATATGCCCAAATTCCTGGATTCTGCTGAGTTCAGAAGCCAGCAAGTGCTGAGGCACGAACATGAGAAAAGAGAATAGCTCCAAGTCGTGATGAAATAAAAAGGCCTGGACATTGAGAGTGATGGAAGTCAGCAAAAAAGGTTATTCAGTTCTTAAGTACAGCAGTCTACATATCCAAGTTACATTAAAGCACAGTCATCTTAAGTTTAGTGTAGCTGTGACATCACTCCTTTACTTTGTTGCTTCCCCAATCAGAGATGATAGACCTGCGTTATCTCAGATTATGATGGTGTATCCGTAGTTGCTTTATCTGTGAAGAAGTGACTCACTGAGTTTCTAATTTATGAGACATCAGAATAAATGCACGCATCAACTAAGGACAAAGTGATTTCAAAGACCTTTGCTGTGCCGAGTGAGCAGAAACAGGATGGTTGTGCTTAAACTCAGTGTTGGGTAATCTCAAAGATTTTTCAAGCATCTTCAAGAAATGCTGAAAAATATTACCAAGGTAAATGATGAATGAATATTTTCTCCTTTGTTGGGGTTTTTCTTTTCTTTAATGAAAATGAAATTGTGGTACTTATCTAGTCTAACTGAAATGGATCTAGAAATAGGAAAAAAAAAAAAACAACTAAGTTTCTTCTTCCAAATCTTTACAAGATTGTTTCAATTTTTTTAAAGTTTTAAAATACTTAAAAGCTTTCAAAACTACACATAAAATTTAGAGGTAAGGTATCCCTCCCAGAACTGAATTCCCCACGAATCCTGTGTTACAGATACAGTTTACCTGTGCAGTAGCACCTACTTAGCAGTCATTTAGAAATTAGGTTTAGCTCCCCTATAGGTCATTAGGCTGGCAAATCTGATGGCTACATGAAATGTAGTGAAAAGACAAAAGTACATGTCAGTAGCCAGGAGCTGATGAGTCAAGACTGACATTAAGGTTTTACTGAAAAAAAATCTGCTGTTCTTTCCAAAAATAAGGCAGCCGTGGCCTGTTCATCCACTTTTGAGGTGAAAACCAGATATACAGTGAATTCTCCAGTCTTTGTGAGAGCTCAGGGTGCTATACATCTCTGGAAACCATGTTTTGCCAGAAGAAGGGGAAACATGAGGCTGGCAGCTGTGTGCAATGTCTCACGTAGCAAGACTGCTCTGGGCACAGCCTGAGTTGTGCCATCTCAAAAAACAGGGCTTTCCTGAGCCCAGCGGGCTCATCACGGTATGACACCAAAAGGAGTGTGACGGCCTCACAAATTGGTAAGTGAGGTGCAGGAGGAAGGCTTGAAAGATCTTGCAAAAGGCCTGTGTGGTAATGACATATCTTGTGTATGGAGAGAAACACAAATTCCCCCTGGGAATCAGCCAGCCAGCCCTAGGGAATGAATCCACAATGCAGTACAGTTACCTTCTCAGACATAATTAAAATGTAATAGCAGTATGTAAGTAATATACATTTAAAGGATAGCAGGGCTCACATGAAAAGATAGTTTTCAAAATGATGTGCTTTTCATAGATCATGTGGTTGGAAAGGCAATGGGAAAAGAGACCAGGCATGGGTCTCCTCTCCCTGTGCAAACAGATGGGCTTCTGTCAAAATGCAGGCATTGCACTCTGCTTGTAATACATCAAGATACTCAACTCCTTGGGTCCCTTGACTTTGCCTTTACAACCATCTTTACTTTCACAGTATAGGTGCTTATAGTCATATAATTAAAAATAACACATTAAACCAATGAACTATAGTGGCAGCTCAGTTTTCTGAGGCCATATAAATTAATCACCTTCTCATCCTTCTCTAACCTTGCTTCAGTAAGTAGGTAGGATGAATTTATTTGACATTTACTCTTTGCCAACTTTACTTCCTGAACATCCTCTGCAAAGCAGCAGATTAATTCTTCAGGGTTAAAGTGTGATGTAGACAACACAGCTGTACAAGAGACAAAGAGGATAAGAAACCCTCTTACCACATGCTCTACCGTCCACCAAAAAATTAGCGACAAGACCCAGCAAATCTGCCAGCCTTGACCGGATGGGAAAGGGGGTGACAGCTGATTTCAGTTCTGTCCCTGAAGTATTATGGCTTAACAAGTGGGTACATTCAACAGCACGTTGCTGCTTTTCTCCCCATGGTTTACTTTGGGGTGGCAAGAGAGGGCAGTGCCTTTGAAGGATCGTGGAGTTATGCACAGATCATTGCTCAGCGCTTTCCCTAGCCTCAGAACAACCACTGTTCACATGAGCATGACTTGAATACAACTTGAAATAAGAAAAAAATCACAAAAGAGGATTAATAGAAACTGTTCGAACAGAAATAGCAATTGGATGCCACTTTAAAATTGCTGAGACTCATCATTTTGTCTTTCTGATATTGCTTGGGAGAGGAACTGCAATAGCTAATAAACTATTAACAATTCGGAGGAAAAAAACAACACCCACTCTGTCTGATGTCTTGCCATGAGGATCTATTGGCTACCAACACAAAGCTTTTCAGGTCACTGTGTTCCATATTTTCCTTGTGAAATGTACTGTGCACTTCGGTCACTTGAATAAATCTGTGTATGCAGTTTCCTAATAAATTTTTTATTTTATTGCCTAATAAAAGGGACTTTAAAGACCATGTGGATCTGTAATTGAAGATTGTAGGCTTAAAGAGAGAATAATTTTAAAGGAGCACAAGGGACATGGTATTTGTTATAAGAGTAGAGCCTACCCACACCATAATTTCTGCACAGCAGATGTGGAACAAAGCAATGCAGAGATAGTTAGAGGCAGACCCCAGCTAGCCCTGGATGGGAGCTGAAAGAGTACGAACAAAACCAACGAAAAGGAACCTTTCCCGTGTTTTGTTCTGTGGGAGGTCAGCTTCCCTCCAGGCCCCTGCTCACCAGGGTCACTCCGACTTACCGACCCCTCTCCTGCAGCAGGAACTCTGCTCGCGGCTCTCAGCAGCCGTCTTGGGGCAGCACAGGCACCTCCCTGACCAACAACAGCCCCGAATGGCTCCTCTCAGCCTCAGCTTTGGCAAACTGAGCTGAGCAGCAGCTTAAAGCTGTGCCCTTTCCTCACCCCGCAGGTGTGCACCTTCACCCTCTGGCTCCAGCAGAGAGACAAGGGGGATCTGTGGAAAACCACCGGCATGAAAATGATGCCCTGCTACAGGCAGGCCAATTTCAGGTGTAGGGCTTGAAATGATACTCTTTCAGAGGTGTGAGGTGCTTGGTTGAGTGATGACGGTGCTCGGCACTGTGTTCATAGAATCATAGAATCATAGAA
>NW_009231071.1:0-9280 GCF_000690835.1 Fulmarus glacialis | reverse complement strand
GGCTCCCCCGGTCGCCCCTCTCCAAACGCTGCGGCAGGGGAGAGGGCAGCCGCACCGCTCGCGGCCCGGAACACTCCGAGGCACCATCAGCTTGCTCCAGCTGCCTCGGCTCAGAAATCACCGGGGGAGATAACGCTGTAAAATACCGCTCTGGCAGCGGTTTGGTGCTGGGGTGCGCCTGTATCGCACAAGCTACTCGCTGGGGTACATGTACAGCTGGGCTCGAAATTGGTACGAATGATTAAGGTGCCTTTTCTGCTCTTTTTTTCTCTTAAGACTGCGTGTATTAATTTTACTGAGCCTTTCCCCGTTAGATAAATGCTGTTGTTTTAATTCTATAAATGTAAACTTCTATTTAGTTAATGGAAAATACATCACCACCAAGGTTTAATTATCAGCTTTTAAAATGACTCTTTTAGTCAAGTGCACATAATTATGAAATCACAATAGATTTAAAATATAATTCAAATGGATTAAAAAAAAACAATTCAGAGAAGTACGTACCATTAAAGCAAATGTCTAAATCGTATTGATAGGCCAAATACTGCCTGAGCTAGAGTTTAAATAACATCAGCAGTCTTTGCTATCGGTGTCAAACCACGTCTGTTATTAGGAAAAAGGATTCTTATCAGACGGGATTTAGATGCTGTTATAACTGCAAAATCTAATTATTTTTGATCCAGGCATTTACCCCCAGAGTCCCACCTTGTTTAAATAAAGTGTCTTCTTTCCTCTTGAACAAATGCATTTCCATTTGAATTAAATATTGATAATTTGACCTTTTAGTTCCTTTAACTAATCAAAAGGAAAAAAAAATCCAAATGTAGATCCTAGTGCCTTGCCCTAGTGGGTCTTTCCGCTTGAATAGACACTGAGATTAAATGAGTCAAACTTCCTCTTTCATTGCACTCTCTTTGCACTAATTGCTTATGCAAAAATGCAGATTTGTATTAATTAGTAACTCCACTGATTAGTTCGGTGGTATTTTCACGTAATAAATCATGCTGCAGACACGATTTTTGGCACGTCCCCAGTAGTGGCTCAGGATGCAATAAGTTTTCCATATTAAATAAAATCTTAGCCTAAATCTACCTTTTCGTTGCAGGTACACTGCGTACCACCTGCTGTACGCACCTGCTACGGGAAATTACCTTCTGTCCCTGGCAAGCCTCTTTCCTTTCCTTGATAATGCACTCCTCTTCACAGGGTGTAGACTTTAAAATGGGAAGCATGAATCACAGAATCAAAGACGGAGAGAAATCTGATGTTATTTTTAACCCTTTCAAATGAATAATGCTCATTTTTAAGGGGATGAAACCTATGTAAGCTACATCAGATGTATATTTTTTTTCTTTTCTTTCCTATGGCCAGCCGCATGATCTCCTTTTACAGCACTGCATGCCCAAATCATCGTGCATAAAACCATTTTTTTTTACATTTCTTTCTCCTTCCTTGAGCTGCAGAGACTGAACTCTTAGAAGCGTGACACTTGTTAACGGGAGTTCATACCCTAGGCAGGTACAGAGGCCTCAGCAGAAACAAGACTCCACAGTATCCGTAACGGTATCTATATAGTACTGAAAACGTCTCCGCTTGCTTGTACTGTGAAACCACTATAAAAATCTCTCCAGAGCACACTCAGGCTGATGTGTCCAGTAGCTTAGATCTACATCTGAAAAACCTTTCCCAATTCTTTCAAAAATCAACCCAGACAATACCTTTCTTTCTGTTTCCCTCAGACAGAGTTGTCTATACTTCTCACCTTTTCTTCAAGCAAGTCAGCATAATGTATTGGTACGATATGTACCACAACAAATAACGTCGACTAGTGCAGCACTTGGAAAAAAGAATAAGAGGCTCCAAAGGAATATAAAAGATGATGACACTGATGTCATTTCCTCATAGGTGACACTTTTGGGGGCAGATCCTGAAAAACCTTTGCCTCGCTCCTGCCAAGACTCTCAGTCACGTAAGCAGGACTGCTGCCACAAGCAAACTTGCAGGATCTGGCCTTTGGCCCTCAGTCTAAGCAGTGCAATGGGGTGGAAGAGCAGCAAACACAGGTGCCAGCAGATTATCCAAAGCTTTGCTGAGATTAAAATCTTGTCTCAATATGAGTTATTGCATATTCTCTAAATAGAAATCTCCTTAGTGGTGGCTTTAAAAGGTCTGCTTTTGTTTTCCTCTGAGAGAAAATAACGGTTGAAGCCCAGGCTACGCACATAATAGCTTACACATTCATTCCCTGTGGCCATCTGATCTGAACATTTTGGAAACATTTTGCAGTTCCTAGCAAAGATACTGGTTCTGTTAGTCTTCCTTTCTTGAAGAGAGAAAACAAAAGTCAAAACGCTCTTACAGGGTTATACAAAAAATGATCCTGATTAATTTCAGAACATGGTTATTTGTTTTAGCAATATCCTGAGAACAAAACAAGGAAGGTTAAATCAATGATCCACAGGGATGGAAAAAGAGATTCAAATAATCATTAAATCTTATTACATAATGCGGCTTTGTTTCTACCTCTCGGAGTGAGTTCACACCTGGGTCTGTGCTCCACACTGAGCTGGGCATGATGGAGAATTGTCTTCCCATCACAGTACAGTGTAACCTCTACAGCTGTAGAACAAAACTAGTCAACTGAAACTCTTGCTAAGCATTTTAAGTGTATATGGGGATATTCGTCATTATATACAGCACCACATTTCAAGTGGTTGCCTTCCTCTGCCATTCCTGTCATCACTCCCAGTTTACCCCCATGATTGTCACTGGTATTTCACGATAGTGTAGGAAATGCCCAAGGGCTTGTGTCATCACATGTGACTGCTTTTCAGAGATGCTCCCGGGATGTTAACCATCCCAGCTGTAAGTCTGCTTTCCCCAACACTCCACTGACACATGAAATGCTCTTTCAGGGTGGTGTCTCAACCTCTTATCCACAAAGGGCAGGACGAGCATCAGATAACACACTGTGTTTGCCTTCTTGACTCCAGAGATGCACTGAAGAGATGGCATCTTGCCATCCTAGAAGCATCTTTGTTCTACTCTCAGTTGCTGCACAGAGCATGGTTTGGTTGCCCTCCATTGCCTGGGAGCAATCTTAACATTCACTTAAATGAGTTATGGACATATTAAGACCCTAGGACTGAGACCAAGCACAACATAGAAATAAATAGCCTGTGATGACATTCCAAGGACTCTCAAAGGCAAGTGTCCATTAGGATAAAAATGATGACTGAAATACAAAATATTTTATTGTAAGTTCTTGTGCAAAATGAACTTTCTGTGATCTTTCAGTAGGGAAGAAGCAAGGGTCCAAGCACCTGAGGCTTGCAAGCCTTGTTCAGGTGCTCAGTGCAGGAGAACTGATGGCCATTGACTTTAAGTAATTGTGGGAGGAGAATGGACAAGCTGGAAAAAAACAGTAGAGGAGGAATGATCTACACACTGTAGCCTGTCAGGTACCCTTTGGAGGAAGGCTGGCCTTAGTGGAGTTATGGCACAAGCCATGACACAATAGCTAAGGATGTTCTGGCTGCAGTTATCTTGCAGGGAGAGGTCCTGAACTCAGAGCTTTAGCCCAAGGCTCTAGGAGAGAAGATTTCTGAGCTGCTGGGGCTGAACCATATGTGCCACAATGCACATACACTTCTCTCATGTGCCCAGGTAGACCTTTCGTATTTGCCTGTGGTGACTCTTGTGCAGGAAAGCATTGCTCTTCGCTAGTCATCTTCCGAGCCCAGAGAAAAGTACGTCCTGAAAACCTGTCTGAAGAAAAGCTCTCTCGTCTGGCTTGGTCCTTCTGTTAGAATTTTTTTCTCACTGCTGGACCTTTGCTTGGTTTATGTGGATTCCCACGAGAGGAGGAACATGCTGGTAAATCACTATTTCCTCCACAACTGAGCTCCAGTTACATGCCACTATGATAATATAAATATTTACTCATTTTGTCCCTCTTCACCCTTGTAAGAGGATAAGAGCATCTGGCCCTTTGTTAGTAGTCTATTGTCAGCTTGCTAGAGCATCCACTTGTTTATGTTCACTTGTACAAGAACACATAAATAACCCTCCTCTCCGCTGTTTTGCAGAGCACAGTCACTCTTGAAAGTAGGTGTTAAACCTGCCCTCCTGACGGGAGTGGAGAATTCTCACCAGATCGCTCTTCAGGTGGCTTGCAGAGCTGTGTTTGACAATATGAAGTATAAAGCAGTGGAGAACAGATCCATGATTTTTGCATTTCTGTACATTTATCCTGGCACTTCATGCTGTGGTATTTGGCAGAATCTTTCTGGCAACACAGAAAACCTCAAAATCAACAGCAGGGCCATGGAAAATGAGACTCGCATCTTTTAAAATTGACTGGAAGTGTTGGTGGAAGCAGAAATACCGTTAAGATGTATTTTTTAAAGATCCATTTCAAACTATCATCTGTAGTTCTGTATCCATGTCATCTCTAGATAGACTGGTGCACTGCAAAGCTATCAGTAAATAGAAGGACTACATATTCCTTCCGAAATTAATTTAAAGCTTAAAGTTGTCCATGTTGATTTTGATTTAGAGGGAGAAGTCTCATTAAAAAAGAAAAAATCACTCCAGAATTCAAAAGCAACTCTCAGTGCTTTTTTTTTTTTTTTTTAACTATAGGTTCAAGGCTCACAATAGCAAGACTCTCTACCTCTGAGAAATTTGTATTTCTATAATAAATAATTCTTGAAAAGGATAAAATATAGATATAATTAGAGACCCTTGGCAGTTTCAGTTGGTGTCAGGCATACAATGAAGTTCATAGGTAATTTATAGTCCATTTCTTCTACTATATATCCATAAGTAGTTGCAAGTTTCTTGGATTGCCTTGATTTCAAATTATCTGCTAAAATTTTGGGGCAGCTCATTCAATAGCTGATGTGAGCAAGTGCATGTCAGAGCCATGAACTGGAAGCAGCTGCAGCTGCTGTCCGTCGGCAGCACTGTTGTATTCCCACCCTTTGATTAAGGGCTTTGGTCTGAGAAAATGAGCCTGAATGTGACAATGTAGGTGCACGCTTAACGTCAAGCATGTGAGGGATCTCTGTAGAACTAGTGTGGTCACTTACACATCTTGTAGCTCGCAAGTCTGCAGAGCTAGAAGCAGGACATTTTCTCACCGAGCTTTCGAAACAGATAAACGCTTCGTTTTTGCTGCCTTTTCATGTGCAGTCAAATAAACGTAACAGCTTGCTGCTGCTCAAGGCAGGAGGGCTCATTCCCTCTGCCTCCTTTTCTATTTCTCTCTTCCCTTTGCTCTGGCCGGTGTAGTCTGCTCCATCTCCGGAACCAGATCCGGTGCCTGTGAGACTCAGTTTAGAAAACTCCTTGTCACTGAACAGGTTACCTTGGCCCATGGAAGACCTGACAAACGCCTGCACAAGTGCAGGGTAAGGGGCAGGAGTGCGCAGCCAGGAGCAGAATAAAGACGGAGGGAGAGGGGCAAAGGGAGTGGGAGGAGACCCTCGCTCTTTTTGCTGCAATGAGGTACCGCGTTGAGCCATCGTGTCTGGTGGAACTGCACCATTTTCTCCTCCTTGCTAAAGCATCCAGGATGGACCTGCTGAAAACACGATTAGCAGGCTAGATGAACCTTTGATCTAGTCCAGTACAGGAGCATTGTGTTACTGTGTTTACATTATTTTGTCCTTCTCCTTGTTTTTAGCTTTGTGGCAATCAGGCAGTGGCAGAAGGGAACTCCTGCCTATCCTAGTTTGGATCTCTAAACAACCGATCCCTGAGATGTTTTCAGCAAGGCTGAAGTCTCCCTGGACGGCTTAAGCCCATGTCATCCTACCACTGCACTGTCCATCTGCAATGTGTCTCCTTCTCACCCCAAGTTCACCCTCATGTGTCACCTGCGCTAGTTCAGTCTGAAGCGCAGACAGCAGAAGGCTGCTTAGATCTACATTCTCAGTTTGAAGAGATGGTAGCTTGCATTCATCTGGGCAACAGCATTGTTTTAGTCAGAAACCAAACTAACGAGCTCTATGGGGAAGAAAATATCCATCGAGATACTGATGGTCTTTCACACCAGGTTGGAGAAGGTTCTGTAAAAGGATTCACTAAACGATATTTGGGAAAAACCATGCAGGACTCAATATCAGACTCAGGGAAGGTGGTGTTCAGGATCCATCGCACAGGACTTGCATCTCTGCAGCTAACTCCTCCTTCCAAGGTGCAGCCAATATGATCAATATACAATCATTTTCAGCCATCAAAGGCAGCTTGTTTCTAACAACCTTAATGCTAACATTTATTTGATTACAAAATTTAGTATTTTCTATGAATGCTTTCTACAAACAGAAGAAAACCTCTTCTCTTTAAATGCCTGGAATTGTTAAGTAAACCTTACGTTAAACACAGTGAACTTAAGCAAGGTTTTTTTTGTTTTGTTTCTAGTTAACTGCAAGAGAACACATCTTCATTTGTTTGCATTAAGATGCGAATTGGAGATAATATTCTTGACCATGATGTGAGATTGTTTACAAGGAACTGAAAAGACGCCTTCAATGAAATACAGGTATTCGAATATGAAATGAAGTGAAAAAATAGATTTGATCAAATATTTTGCTTCACACAGGCAATAGGAAAGAAACGGAGCACCTGTACAGAAGGTCACTTAGGCACACTACTGCTGTGGCGGAGAGATGAATGGCGGTGAGGGCAGTGCTGTGCAGATGAGTGGGAGGAGTGGGGGAGGCGATGAAACAAGGTAACTTAAAGCCATTTCTGTGCTCATTTAACTACTGCATTCCCAATCAACTTTCCAAATAAATTAGAGAAGATGAAGAATGTCTCCAATTTATACCAGCTGCCAGTTGCCTTGCACAATTAAAATGTGCGGAGAGGTACTCCTGTGCTCTACGGTCTGCAGGGGCCATCGAGGCTCACAGCAGTAGCTGCGGTGTCTCCTGAATGGCCTCCCGTGCTCGTCATCCAGGATCATGCTATCCATACATGGGAGCGGGATTCTGTCTACGGACGCTCAGTTCTGCTCTGGAATTGCAGTAATATCTGAGCACAGGTTTCTCTTTCTCTCCACCTCAGTTCATCTCAGCACATATATCCTTGAAGATGGTACAGAGAGGTTGCTGTAAAGTCAGCAAATAAAGTGATGATAAAGGCCCTCTTCTTTTCTCCTTTGCAAGAATTGTCTGGTTTTTTCTGGCAAAGAAGATAGGTATGACCTTTTATTGTGTACTAAAGAGAGGAAATATTTATTAAGTGATGAAAATAAGCAAGCTAACTCCCCTTAAAAATCTATTTTCACATTTACATTTGTTTGAATGAAAATCTTTCTCACATATTCTAGATGGGAAATAGCAAAGCTCCATGTGCTCCATTTATTTGTAAGTAAATTTATATATGTGTATGTATATGTGTATGTATTGAAGGATAACGAGTGGTACAAATGATACAAATCATATGCAGAAAAAAAACCCTGCCATTACATCGTGTCATTCTGTTTTATGATTTGCCAGAAATAAATATCTATGTTGACATTTCATCTTCTCACCCCTGTATCAGCTTCAGTGCTACTGTCTTTCTGATGATCATGCCTACCAGAAGATGGCACTGAAAGAACCTGTCCTACAGATAGGCCCTAGAAAGAGGAAAACTCAGTTTCACAAACTGGCTTTGACTTTGTGAATATAAAAGAATTCAAAAGGTGCCTCTCCTGGATAATGTTTGCTTTTAGGAAAGACTTTTCTTTTCTTCCATTTTATTCTCAAGCATGATGACGAAGAGGCTAATGGTCAACCAACTATCGTAGCTAGTGAGTGCCATCTTAGTTTGCCTATTACCTACAAGCACGTTGTCATTTTCTTAAGTAAGTCTTCGTACCAAACTACAACACTGCTGAGCTTTCAAATACAAGACCTTATGAGCAAAAAGGGTTTTGCTGGGAATTATTATTTATAATTGCTGTTTTCTGACTGGACAATCAAGTCGCTTTGAATAGAGCTGTACTTCTGACTGAAAAAAGGCAATCCTGCAACTTCACATGGAAATTCTAAATTTTAGTAGAAAATACAAAGGATTTTCTAGTGACATGAACATTTTCACCTTTTAAAGTCATATCTGGTAAATATTAAAGATTTCTTTGGCTTCATGCTGAATTTCAGTAAAAGCAAATTCCTGTCTTAAAATGCAAAGCAGTGATTTCAGATAGGTTCCTACTATTAAATGACAGCTGAAAGGGTAAATCCTTCAGAGTCAGTAGCAGTTAGAGACAGACAAGAAGAAATTATCTATATTTAATAGTTTGGTGGAAAACGCTATTACAGAAAATGTAGAGATTACAAGATGGAAACTTGTTCATATCTCTTTCTCTCCAATAGCTGTAGCTTCTCATGAAGACTGATGAAAATGTCTTCAACGATCCAAATGGCACTTAAGCCTCAGGGTTCACTTCATGTCCTTTGATGCATCTCTGATCAGGCTTTGTTTTGGGATGTGTGATGGTATAGGACCATTAACCGTTACCAGTAAGCGCTAATGTTAATTACATTAAGCACAATCCTCCAGTTGGTCCATCTGTTATTCATTTCTTATACGTTACCTATTCTTGTTTGGGGTTTTCTCTGTGCTCCAGGAAGACATCTTCTAGTTTTCTTCTGGCTTTACTTAAATGATGTTAATTTATGTATGCCAAGTGAAACACTTTTATACTTTTTAAAATTTAGCTTTCATTTTTCCAGTGATTTTTTAAGATTATATTTGCATGTGATTTTAATGTTTAGTTATGGTGTTGCACCTGAATGTTTAGCTTCGTAAACGACTTCAACACCTTGTATTGCATATAGTATGCCTCTTGAAAAAATCAATCTCGATATACTTTTTGATTAATTTGGGCTGTTTTCCTCACATTTGAATATCACATTTTGTTTCTTTGTTATCATCACGTGAGGACTGTATTGGTTTCCATTTCCCGTGCTAAATTTCCCTTTCTTTTTCAGATCATTATCAGCTGAAAATGGTATTTTCAGTATTATTCATCTGCTGCTTTACTTCTGGTGGGAGCTCAGCTCTGCTACCGGCTGAAACGGCCGCGCCACGGACCGGCTGTAGATCTATAGCTACCCGCCCGCAGCGCTTCGCGCACCGCAACTAATCGCTGTGAAGTAATGAGCCGACATAACGCAGCCGGATTAGGATTTAGATGATTGCAGTATGTTTAAATTCGGGCTCCCGGCTGTCAGCCACCGCGCCCCCGGAGCGGTGCCGAGCCCCGGCGGAGCGGGCGGCGGGG
>NW_009231070.1:0-7666 GCF_000690835.1 Fulmarus glacialis | reverse complement strand
ATATTATTTTATAAAATGGTTTAGTAGTATGTCCGTGTTATTTTGTTTTTAGAGTGTCAAATTAAAAAACAGTTATTAATTAATAAACCAAGGTGCATTTTATTGCTCTAATAAGTGCAGCTCTAAACATTTATTACCACTTCCCAAGGATTTACTTCCTTTATTTAAAAAAATGTATTGGTGTCTTAAATTAATTATAAAGATCAAACTTACATGGAGAGGCCTTAATCCAGCAAACACATATGCTTATGAGTAATTTAACTGCATGAGTAACTTCATAGAATTCAGTGGGTGAGAGAGAAGCTGTGATCCGTGGAGCTCCTAATGTGGGTAAAGTTATTCATGGGCACAACTGTTTGCAGGACTGGAGCCAAATGTAACACATATACAAATTCCCATCTAGAAGAAAAGGCAAATGAATACATAGTAAAAAGCAATTACATGTTATTAAATGTTCTAACAACTACATATTCAATAATAAGTGCATGAACACAAATATGGGTTCAGAGATGCACAGGGCCTACCTATAATTGATGGATAATAAATGGAGAGGTAGAATGAAATGGAAAGGTGACATGAATACAGTGTAACTCTCTTCATGCCAGAGTTTCTCTCTAATTGAGTTGTTTCTTAGATGCAGTAAGTATACACAGGAAATACGCAAACAAAAAAAAAGGGGTTGCACTCCACTATCCTCTTTGGACACCGAATGCACTGTCTAAAGTGCACTTGTTTTGGTCTCTCAAGATGTTTTAGAGCACCTAAGGCAGATGCTTAGATGCCCAGTATGATCAGAACGAGAGAAGTAGGTGCCTCTAAAGATTAAATTAAAAAAACCCTTGTACCACACTCAGGACCCTGAAATTACCTATGCATTTTGTATCAGATGACCACTAGCTAGAACATTAAAACAGAGCCAGGTTTCTCTTGTCGCTCGTTCTCTCTGTGATCCCCGTGGCTGTGTACCACGTGCTGCAGAGGGACACGGCTCCCGCGGGAAGATGGGAGGCACCGCTTCAGACCTCGCAGGGGAAGAGGACGCTGCCCTGGGAGGTGGGTACGTTGACTTTAACTCTTCAGGAGAGCATGGAGGGGAACCCTGCTTGCTCTGAGCTAGGCTGTTGTGCCCTGTTCCAGATGTATTTTTTTGAGAGTGATGCTGACCGACCTACCTTATGCTGAATTCAGCGCTTCCCAGCAACTAAGTGCAGGTTGAGTGCCTCCACACCCTCACCTGGCGTTGCGTTTCTTTGGGAGTGAGTTATGCAGCTGCTTAGTTTCTGAGTTTCTGGCTTTTAGGAGGTGTTGTTATGCCTCTAGGAAACTGGACAGTTGAACACAGGAGCACCAACTGGTTCTAGATGGCAGAGAGCGTGCTGAATTGCTCTCTGAGATTCAGATACCTGTAGCTTACCTGTGCTCCAGGACAAGCGGAATCCAAGTCGCCAACAGCTCTCCCGCAACGCTGAATCCCTGCAGCTGGGAGAGACTGAATAATTCCCTTTTTGGCTTGTCTTCCTTATTAAAATATGCATGAATACCTCAGTCCCTCTGGGCCAGGCTGTGGAAGCATTAAGCACTCTGCAAGTTCTCCTTATGAATTGCCACTAAAGTAGATGGTTTGCAAATGTTTATGTTCTTGCACTTATTTTGCCCATATGAAATAAATGCTGCTGCCAGGCACAGTACAATGGACCCAGTGTCTTCTGCAGCGTTCTTGCTGCTGTTCACTGTAAACTGCGTCTTTAGGGATGTGTTTCTATCTCTTCACCTCCCTGCCCCCGACCTGTGCTTTGGCAGTCTCTACATGGAAGATGTTGTGATCACCCACAAGATACTCACTTCAGTTCCACTGTATGCTAGCTGGCTATTTTCCCTTTACTTTTTTTTTCCAGAGTCGTTTCTCCGAGATCACTCTCCCCTCTGGCTGTGCTTGGCTATCATACATCCTACTCATCTCCTGGAAGTACTGCTACTCTGGATGCTACCACAGTTTGGTAGGAATATTACAAAAAGGGCAATTATGTTGACAGGCCTTTCTTCCTGGTGCATGTTCGGGATGCACACTGCTGATGACTGGGTCTTTTGTTCATATACGTAATATGTAAAGTATACAAATGCTTGCTTTCTGTTTACACAGGAGGAAAAGAACATGAACAAGCCTTAGTAACGCCTTATTTCTCACTTGCAATTAGACTTTAAAATAAAAGATCCTATTCATATCAACAAAGCATTTTGTGAAAGGGTAAATGCCACTCTTTTGGTGGCTTTGTCACCTTACAGAGTTCAGTCTGCTCCGGCTTTCTAACCGCCCCTCCCTTGCAACCTCCATTTTGCCACTGCAACCATTAGCAAGGTTGTAGCTCTAAATCTCATCAGGCAACTGATCCAGGTTTAAAAATGCCGTAAAATGTTTTGTGACACATAGCCAAGAGGGCCCTCTGTCACATAAGGGGAGAAATGAGGAACGGGGATAATGAGGAGCAGATAAGCCAGTGCCACCTCTAAATGCCTCAAAACGTGAAGCCACATCGCCAGGCACAATACAACTATTTCACAGGTTCATCAGGTGCTCTTTGCCTGCCTGCACATGCACATACCTGTATAAGCAGTGGTGCTTATATTCAGGCTAAACTCACAGAGGATGCAGGGAGCTCTGTCTGAAGGGAGCAGCCAGTAGAGATAAGGGTTAATCATAGCTGCAACACAGAAGAGCTGTATTGCTTTCTACTAGATCATCCAAAATAGTGCCCCTTCTGTTTTTTTTCCCCCTTTGTGCAAGGATTGCTTTACTGTTTTTTGAATGTGAGCTAACTTTACTTATCAGTACCCAAAAAGCAAGTCCCTGCAGGGTCCCCACTGACAAATGCTGCTAGGCAGTCATGCCCTTTCCTCTGCTCTGAATGCGGTAATTAGAGAGATGCAATTTTCCAGTAGTGGTTGACAGCCTACATCAAAGGCACAGAAACTGTTTCTGGACATTGAAAAGATAAAATTCTAATACTAACTGATGCCTCCTTCAGTTTTTATTGCAGTTCAACGTAAACAGATGCTGCTGGTTTTGAAAGTATATGTTCAGATCTGTCAGAGTATATATATTGCAGCAGTGATATCTACTGTAGAAAACACTGATATTTACCATCATGTGTATATACTTGATTCAATCATCTCTATGACATTAGCTGTATGTGCGCTTACACATTCACAGATGTCTGTCTTTACATGTACATGCATACAAATACAAACACATGCATATGAATTAAATGGAAACTGTAATGCAACCTTAACCAGGGTTTTAAATTAATCATAATACATACACATACTTACAAACATTGGGCTATATTTAACTTTCACGTAAGCAGTGTAGACCTATTATCTTCTGTGGAGCTCTGCAGTTTATGAGTCAGATCCAAAGCCTGTTAGTTAGCCGGTGGAGAGACGCCACTGACTTTATTGGGCTTTGGACCAGACCCGAAGCCAATGGTTAATTGTCTCATATAATATAACTTTCCCTTCCAGCAATCTTAAGATAAACTTAGATTCTAATTCCAATAACTCTCTATAATTTTTTCCAAACAAATTCCTTATGGAATGGAAATGCCCATTCTTGTTCTGGGCATTTTTCAATGCTTTCCCGTTTCTTTGTTTTGAAAATCGATTCAGTCATGTTAAACATTATGCAAGCTTGAAAAAGATCACAGTCTCCAACTACCCAAAGTGAAATTCTCATACATACATAGCTCAGAAATAAATGTCATTAGAAACTTCAAACTTGGCTGGTATTAAAGCCATCTTTGAGGAAGGGAAAACAATTCACATTTGAAGAAATTCAGCCTGGTGTTTTAGAAAGTAAGAATAGTTTAGGATTACATGTCCATCTCAGCTTTCTCATTTTATTATATGCCCTGTACAACTTTCTATTTTCTTCCCAGGTTTTTTGACTTGGATTGATTTTGAATATGTACTTGAAAGATGCAATTATTTAGAGGGAAAACAAACATGCGTGCGCCCAGCTTCTTGAATTAAAGGGAGAGCTGTCTAAAAATCTGCATTTGAACTCTGAGCTAATAAGGCTGTTAAGTTCATCCTAATTCAGGTGTCATAGCTGACAGAAATGCAGTTAAAGATATTTCATTTTTACGAAATGACTCTTGAAGAGTCTTTTGACTAAAAATGCTGCCAGTCCTCCTTTGAATAATGTCTAAATTAAAATTCTGAGTTAAAAGCTCATCTAAGCTTTCTGAATGTAGATACTGGATACGCAGTTAAAACTTAGACTGTCTACAAAAAGGATGTGGCTGAAGTTTTTTAGCTGTGCTAATCACTAAAGAAAGTTTGCATTTGCATACTATTTATATCAATACAGTTGTTATCTGATACAATCGATGTTGCGGGGAGATCGTGCTGCCTTCTGGCGCTGCGGGCTCTCAGCTGCTGGGGGTCTCGCAGGGTACTGAGTTCGGGTTCCCGGCTAAGAAGCGGCCAGGAACATCTCTGTTCAGTAGCCTACAGTCTCTGCATAGTCAGGTAGGTGCCTTCAGAGGCAGCAATAAATTCAAGGCAATCAATGCTTAAAGTGTTAAAGTCAGTATTTTGAAAACCACTGACTGCTGTTTCTCTCTGTGTCTATTCCAGTCCCACAGCACATATATTGTATTTTGCAACCCTGTTTTTTGTTTTATAAATAGAATTTAGTGTGTATTGTTTATGTAGCCTCCTACCCAAAGAGAGGATTGACAATGTCACAGAAAGAAAAATCTTTGGTCAGGCTGACAACATCTACGACATCCCACTGTCTCTTCTTGTGGTATACCACGGACGCAGCTTTCACAGTAAGTCCAAAGTTCGTTACGAGGTTTTGAAAAGCATTTATGGCTTTTAGTGAGTAGAGTGTGAGGAGCAGATGCTCCCCAGGACTAATGCACACACACTTGGCGTAATGTGAGGGCAGGTCTCAGAGCCCCAGAAAAATCTCCTCCAGCCCCTTGCTGATGTAAATGGGAACAGGTCTATTGGCTTACATCTAAATGCATTTACAGTGTAAGACAATCACCTCTTGAGTTTTAAAGCATCGCATCCTTACTTCTGTGTTTGTGTTAGCTGATATTTGCATAATAATGCCCAATGCACACAAAACATTGCATCAAAAGAAAGTTGCTCCTTCCCTTCTGCTTGTTTTTTGGAAATAATACTCTTTTCCCCCATTCCCAAGAGCTTCCCTGCACCACTTGCAGTCTTCCAGTTAACACAATTTTTGTCATCCTTTGCTACCAGACCTCTTCCCCTCCCACTGCCACTCCCTTTCTCTCTGGCATGTGAAGGGAGCCTGAGTCGCAGTGAAACCTCTTAAAACTGCCTCCCCTGGGTGCTCTTTCTCTTTCTACCCCTACACTGGGCAGCGACAGTGGCGGTCAGAAGGTCTTGAATGCGTTTGTCGTTGTACAGTACCTCTTTCTCCAACGTACGTGGAGTGCACACCCCGCCCTGCCTGTTGCTGTGTGCCGGACACAAAACACCTACAACAAAAGCCTTGCTCAATTAGGTTGAAAGAACATGTGGTTTGGGTTGCACCTTTTCATGCCTGGGTCCCTGGCTCGCAGTCCTGCCCGAGGCTGATCGCCCTGACCCTACTGCCCGGTTGTCTGCCCCAGCTTCGACGGGAGTGGGCCACAGACAGAAAATCACTCAAATTTTGAACATTCCTCCTACAAAATTCCCTCCCAAGGTTTGTCTTACAGCTCACTAGCAAGGCCTGAGTCTGTACTACTTAACTGAGTAGCTTTGATTGTTGTGTGACCCTATGAAAGAGGTTTGTTTCTCTTCCACAGGGCTAGGCAAGAAGAAATGCTGCGTGCTGTTCACACCCTCATGAGAATCAGTTGTTGGCTGAGGGGACTCCATACCACACCAGGCAGCAGCACAAAGGTGAGCCGGTTGCAGGCACTCACCTCCCAGTAGGAGTTTTACTCCCTGCCGCAGTGGGGTCCTCAGCTGCGGCCACTTCCCGAGATGAAAAGGACAGCTTTGCACGCTGGATTTATTGCACATTCCTGGTCACACGACGGAGACGGTGTCCAGGTAGCTCGTCTCTTGCGCTCCCTTTAATCACTGCAGGGTGGGAACCGAATCCAGCCTGGAGGGATAAAAGATCTCCGAGATGAAGAAGTACAATGGAGTGGAGTTAATGTCGACCGATTTACTGTTGTAAACAAATCACTACCAAATCTCTATGCAGCACGGTACAATTTACTACTCGTAGCTAAATGAGTCAGAGCTGTTGCTTCTGGTTCTGCCTCCAGCTTCTGCCGCAGAGCTGGACAGACAATGGGTCCGTGTTGCAGAGGGGCCTCGGGCCAGCCCCAAGGAGCCGTGTGTTGCAATGCGCATTATTGTAATGCCTCATTTTTAGGCTCCCTGCTGTGGAACAGATTGCTTAGGCCAGGGACAGACACTACTGTGCTTCACACAAGGTGTGGAGAGAGTTAAAAGCTAATGAAAGGAAACTTCAGCAATCCACACACTCCTTGGGTTAGAATATATATATATTCTAATATATATATAGTGGGACCCAGCACTGTATAGGTAGGAAGAAGGTGTCTCTTTCTGCCACAAACTCCCTTGCAGTTAAGTGCCTAAGCCACATCAGCCTGCTTTTGTGGAAAACTAGGGAGGGAGAGAACCACTGCATTGCATCCAACAGCTCACTGGGCACAGTATATAATATCCCAAGCAATGGGAGACTTATTTGCCAGTCACCACTCTGCTGGATTTAATTTGAACGGCCCTACGGCTCTGAGGAGTGTCCTGGCCACGAGGCTATTTAAGCAGCCGCCTTTTCTTGCACTCTCTGGCCACCTCTGTGTCTATTATAAAATCAAATATATCGTTAGGATAGATGAAGAGCAATTATCTCTGAGTCCCTAAGAAGTTGGTGATTGGGATTTTCACCTTGCATACAAAATACCTGAGTTCAGCTGTTTACCTGAAATCAGGCAGTACCAGGAGTTAGTGTCAGGTATCCCGTTTCTCCATGAAGGTGCCCAGCCAGTTTGTTCAACAGACCTTTCACGTCCCAGATTTTTAGGAGGAAGGTCTGATGTGAGTCAGGAGACTCGCACAAGATGATGAGCCTGGATTTAAGCACACGAGTACTACTGAGAAGCAGGCTCATCCCCGCCCCTCCGCCTGGCCTTTACAATGGGTAAGTTAGGCAGCTTCCCTGCTCTGCCCCTGATTTCTGAAGGTTGTGTTCTCAGGCACAGTCCTGAGCAGCAGGAGGCTGCTGCTGCTGTGCCTGACTCACTTGCTGAACTTAGCCTGCGCTCACTTTTGAAAGCAGGCTTTTAGCTCCTAATTCACTTGAGCACTAGGGAAAAGGTTAGATGAAACATTCAACAGGGCACGAATTCGTGTTTCGAGTTAAACAGCGAATTCAGGAAGAAACCCTGAAAACACCCAGAGCAGACAACAAATCCACGGTTTAACCCAAGATTTGCTCAGCAGATTTTCCCGGTAGCCGCCTTCTCTGGACCTAAAACTGAAGGATAGCCTTTCCTTACCCTTTAACTGCTAAGACAGCAGCTGCCTACCCCTCTGCCCCAGCCCGAAGCTTGGGCTGTGCTGAAGCCGGCGCTGGGCGCGATGCCGCGGCGTTTCCGAGCCGGGG
>NW_009231069.1:0-1302 GCF_000690835.1 Fulmarus glacialis | reverse complement strand
CCGCTCCCGCGCCGGCTCCGCGCCCCGCCAGCCCCCGGCTCGGCCCCGCCGGAGGCAACAAGTGGTCCACAGCAGCCGAGTCCGACTCCCCCTCACCCCATCGCACCCCGCATCCTCGGAAGGGAAGGGGATTGGAAAACGAGCGTCTCACTCCGCGTTCCCGTCCCCCCGAAGGAGGCACAGGCAGTTATTCCATTAAAGCTATCGTACTTTCGCTCTCTCTCTCTATACATACGTATAAAAATATTCATGCGTTATATATATTGCTGCATTATTTATGTACTCGTTGGCTACGATGATACCCTCTACTGCATGAATTATTTAAAAAACATCTTGCATTAAAAAATAAATCCAAGACTCAAGCGGAACTTCAGTGTCCATATGTCAAAAATTTATTTATCTCAAACTGTGCATAATGGAGTAAAAACTTAACTTGAATATGTACCTGTTATAAGGATGGTATTAGTTCAAATATATACATGGACTGTCGGCAGACTGATTTCAAATAATACAGAGCCGAATCTTTAAAATACAACTACGGAAAATGAGAAAAAAAAGAACTTAAAATATCATCACAATAAATTTACAGAAATATTACAAACCATAAGAAAATATTTCAAACACAGTAATTTCAGGTTGGTGGTTTTTTTTTTTTTTTTCTTTTCTTTTCTTTGAACAGGATGAAGTCTGGAAACAAAAGTTATTATAAATTAACAAACGGCGTGTGAACCTGCATGGCAATTTTTGCTTTTTAACAAGAAGTAAAAAAAAAAATTTAGTACAATCTAAACGTTTGCCCTTTTACAGCAAACCAAGCCCATGGTTCGCAAGTACTCATCCTACCTTTTTTATCTTTTGTACAATTCCTAAAACAATTTAAATGTCCAAATGCTGTAAAATAATTTCCTCTCCTCTCGCAACTGCTATAAATTCAGCTGCCAAAGCCACAATGCTCCAAGTAGACTCTAATTTTAAAAAATAATTGGCAAATTAGCGAGTTTGTTTTTTTTCCCTTCTCTCTATATTACCAATGGACATTCTGATTGCCATGTTTCTTTTGATAAATACTGTACAAAAGTTGCCTGCAAATATTAAAACATTTTCCTCTTCGCTCTTTGAGTCTAGCTCTAAATATTATTGGTAAAGACTTTTGCAAACTTTCTGCAAAGTTCCTACCGTTTTCACTAGAACTTTTTAAAAGTTTTGTGTAGTTGCTTCCCCTCCGAGATCTATACAAGTTCCTTGTCGGTTTAATTTCTGCACCCCCCACCCCGCCGCCCCGAGTTTTCTCTGTACAAAAAT
>NW_009231068.1:0-2668 GCF_000690835.1 Fulmarus glacialis | reverse complement strand
TCCCGTCCTGGGGTGAGGGGCGACTCGGAGCTTCGCCCGGTCAGACCCAGGAGCTGGGCCGGCCTAGCCGCTGTGCGGACGAGCCCGGGCCCTTGCCCGCGCCTGAGGACCGGTAGCGCTGTGGGACACGCACAGTCTCTGGCAGCCTCGCTCGGGAGCAGCAGCCGGGCCCTGAAGGGAAAAGGAGGGAGTAGGAAGTTAAAGGGGGAGGATGGGGGGAGGTGACGGGCACCCACACGGCTCAGTTGCTCGAATTGTGTTTCCTAAAGGAGTGAAGCTAATAGCATTCTTGGTGTTTTCACTTAAAGCTAGTCAGGCGGCCTGTGTTCGTGGGAAGTCTTAAGGGAAGAAAACTATAGGGTTAAAATTTGCATTTGGCCTTAGGAGCATAGCTATACAAGTTATACGGCTAAAGTATTTATGTTAATGTGGTGGTTTGTCGTATTAATTAATAAATAAACATTGCAACTATGGAGAGCCTCTTTACATCTCAGTGATGCCCGTGTCAAACCTGGGTGTTTCCCAAGCAAAATGTTCAGTCTTGGATGCTGAGACCGTCAGATCATTAACGCAGCAAAGTCTGTCAAAGGTCTGAGGTTGAAAGCTGTTTTTCCACGTGGTGTGTAATTAAAGGTCTGATTTCCCAAAAAGGCTTAAACTAGTGTCAAATCTGTACTGGGACTAAAAGGAGTGATTCTGAAATCAGTTGTGTATCTCAGCCTCTTGTGTTCTAGCACAGGAACCTGATTTTCTTGAAAATCGGTTGAATAGAGTAAAGTACAAGTTCTTTGGTACACAGAGGTATAGGTGCTCTGTCTGCAGTTGGGGTGGCTTAAGCCGTGAAACCATGTTTAAATATTATGCACGACAGTATTCTCACTTACAGTTTTGCAGCCTTGATTAACTCTGCTTTTAGTTAGACACGTACAGTCTTTAAAGAGGTACACAAGTGAAGAGAATTTGAAGGTAGTAATGTATCATTTCTTGTCATTTGGTTGAAAATTTAAGAATTCTGTATGTGACTTCTGGTGTGTACAGTTACTTAATTTCTTGTCTTGGCATTGGGTTGCAAACAGTAGCACAAAATCTGCAGTTATTGCTGAAGTCTGTAGAGACAGTTTTAAATGTATGTTAGTTAGGTTAGTTAATCTTTTGATTGATGAAACTACATACTACATCTAAAAATAATGAGGTTAAGTGCACCTTTTGTGTTCTTAAATATGATGTTACAGGAAATTTTGATTTGTTGTGCCACAAATACCTTTTACATTTTTTCTTTATGCAAATGAGTAATGCGTGCTTTTTAAAACTTTCTATGTAGGAATGTAGATTTTCATCCTGGAGAAGACATCACTTCCGTGATACCTTGACTTAGTGCACTGAAAATGAAGCAAGATTCTACTAGAAACACTGCTTACACTGTGGATTGTGAAGATTATGTGCACGTGGTAAAATTCAATCCATTTGATAGTGGAGATGCATGTTCACTCATTGCATATGGTGGCAATAATTACGTAGTTGTTGGGACGTGCAGATTTCAGGTTAGTTTGTGTTATTGTTGATTTTATTAGTTGCTTCCTGAAGGTTACTTTGCCAGCACCTCTACTGCATAAAGACCCTGGTCGCCTTCCTGTTTCCTCCCCTCCCCATGTAATCGGGAGGGTTTTACTTGTTTATTACATTAACAAGTCTGGGATATTTGTTCTTCAAGAAAATACATATATATAAAAGTATATATATAAAATACATATTGGTATAAATTAACATCCTGCTGGTATAAAGTTCCTTTTGAATAGAATCATAGAATCACAGAATGGTTTGGGTTGGAAGAGACCTTAAAGATCATCTAGTCTGACCCCCCTGCCATGGGCAGGGACATCTTCAACTAGATCAGGTTGCTCAAAGCCTCATCTGACCTGGTCTTGAATGCTTGCAGGGATGTGGCATCCACAACTTCTCTGGGCAACCTGTTCCAGTGTCTCACCACCCTCATAGTAAAGAATTTCTTCCTAATATCTAATCTAAACCTACCCTCTTTCAGTTTAAAACCGTTACCTCTTGTCCTATTACTGCACTCCCTGAACAGACTGCAAAGAAAACAGGAGTGCTCTACTGGAAGAGTAATCCCATTTTAATGTCTCTTGCTAATGTTGGAGACTGCTGTCTGAGAACTTAAGCACGCAACTTTGGAAATATGTGACTTAATGTTTGCTGTACATCATTCTTTATCATCACAGGGTAATTGGCTCCTTTTTTGCACAGTTATATTTTGTTCTATGTACATTTGCTATTTAGATTAAATTATCTTCTAAAGCTTTCAGTTAGCCTGCGAAACAGCAAAGATTACAACTACTTTCAACTTTACAATAAAGTTCCTATGTTAATTTTATAGCTATTTCTTTTAAGGAAGGACTGTAGAAATAAATAATGACCAAAATTTTTTTTTGCTTTCCCAATTGTTTTTATTGGAACTCTCTCACAGACTATTAGAAACAGTAAAATATGTTTTATTACCTTGAAATTATTTAGAGTCATCATATTATGAAAGTTTTTAAAATGTAAAATACTGTGTACTGTGTATTTTTATACTGTGTAAGATTTTTTTTAACTAGGGTTTTTTTTGCCTAGATGCTTGATTATCAATAGAATCATAGAATCATTAAGGTTG
>NW_009231067.1:3898-6172 GCF_000690835.1 Fulmarus glacialis | reverse complement strand
CGGAGTGAGTTGCCGGAACGGTCTTCACCATCACCGCGACCAACGGACAAAGAAAAACACCATGGTCAAACGGAACGACAGCTGCAGGAACTGACAGAGAGGCTGAAGCAGTTGGAGATCTGGGTGGACCGTACAGTTCTACCCGTCTTCAGGACACTGCCGCCACCTATAAATCCTTTTCTGCGGGGTGGGGTGGGGGCAGGAGGCCGGGAAGAAATATCGGTGTTTGACCCACTGCTACCCTCTGCGCCAATGATGGAAGGGGCGGTGGGAGGTATTGGTATGAACGGTGAGGGGGGGTCTGTGCAACGATGGAAAAAGGTAGCTAGGAAGGCTATTAGTGATGGGGAGTTGGTAAAGCCGATGGCTTTCCCAGGGGTGACTACTCAACAGGGTGATAATATATGGGAATCTGTAGATTGGAAACTGATTAAGGAAGCTAAGACAGCAATTTCTCAGTATGGACTGAAGTCGCCTTGAAGTAAAGCTGTGTAATAAAGTGGCATTAACCTGATCATATTGATCGAATGCGTTGTGTCCATGACTTCCGCGTCACCTGCTAGTCATTTCTGGAGACCCTGTGTACCCTCTTTCTGCTAGTGCAAAGGACTCTCAATAATGAGACAGTATTCCAAGCACCTTCCAGTATCATGCCTACTGTGCCCCTGTGCATCTGGCTCCTGGGACCAGGTTGGGGCAAGGGGCTCTGTGACACCTTTTAGTGTCGCTGTCACTCATGGCATTTTGACAAAATCCTGCCACACCTGTCACAAAAGTGAGGCAGTGACATAATAACAAAAGGTGCCATTGTTTGCACTCTTACTCTATTGTTTTATTTATTCTTTGTAAACCCACCTAAAATCACTACAGTTTGTTTCGTAGCCTATGTAATGATATTCCTCTATTAATAAATCACTCCGGAGATTGGTGCTCTACTTGGAAAGAAATGGAAACATTGGTGTGGTTCTGTTTTGCTGGCCACCAAATTTTTGGTGCTAAGCAGGGCTCAAACAACAGAAGTTCCAGGTAACGGATTTTGTTCCAGCAACACAGACCTATAAATCCTGGTCTTGACCATGCAATATAAATAAAAAGCAGTGTTTCTTGATGAGTAAAGTATACCTAAAGCACTCAGAGAAATATAAAGGATGTTAGCTGGACTGACTTTGGCTGGAATTTTGGTTATGTAGGTGAAAGGAGCGCTTAACTAGGGCATGCTGCCCCAAACCAGACCAGCCTGTGAAACACTTCCAGTAGTGTCTTCTGATTGTTTCATTTACATACTAGTAATGCTAGAGGTGCTTATTTCATATGCCACATCCCATCCATGCTAATTTTGCACCCATATTTCAGGGGTTTGCCTTAAATATTGAAACAATAACCGAGTAGTCTCTCAGTAGCTGACATTATTGCTCAGATACATTCAAATGAGAACTACCATTTCAGAGTGAGCAATTGACAGTCTGGTTGTGGCTGGGATGGAGACAACAGTACTGAAGCAAGAAATCCCAGAGCAACCTGGCAGAGAAAATGGGTTCTGTCTAACATATAAACCTACTTTCTGAAAAAATATTATCATATTATGATAATCTGATTTTTTTTATGTATATATATCTACTCCATAAACCTAACAGCTTCTTTCTAACCTTCAAGTATTTTTTTAAGAATAGAAAGAATACTTATAAACTTTACTCTGTCTTAGATGTTCTTTCTGAAAATTTCCTGATTAATAATAAAACTGCAGAAGTATTACTTTTGCTTCCTTCATTATCTCAGCTATTTTTGAACATGTTATTCTATGGAAAAAAGTATTGAGCTACGTAAAGTACAATTATCTCACCAATGTGGTTGAAAAAATATATACTACTGTAATGGGTTGTATGCATTATAACTGGAAGAAGCGTATATACTTGCAAATACTAGTTTGTGGAGAGTAGCTCGTGATTCAAGTCTGGGCATCCAGTTTTAGGAAAGCTAGAAATGAACTGAATGAAAGAGGTGGAGGTTTCATCAGAAACTCTGTTCATGTAAAGCACAGAAACATTTTAGGCAGAAGCAGCTTTTCTTTTTAGGTATTATATGGCACAGAAAACTTTTCTGAAGGAGGAAAATAAAACTCCTTAAACTCTGGTAGCTTGGAAAAGTCTTGTCTTAATGTAAAAAATCTCTCCACAAGAACTTTACTCAATAGAAGACTATGCCTTAGAAATTTCAAGAGGAAAAAATTTATTGTGTAAAAGTCAAATGTAACTAGCTGCTTAACAGAGTATAATT
>NW_009231067.1:0-3867 GCF_000690835.1 Fulmarus glacialis | reverse complement strand
CTGCTTCACCATAACAGTGGTTTTATAAGCATTACTATATTTCTTTATCAGTAGTAATATTCTCTTCATAAACTCTTGCAGAGAACAGATACTAAAGCTGTATAAGTATCCTTTTGCTGTAGGTATCAAAACGCTAAATGCCTTTCAGAATAAGAACTCTCGGTCTCAAATACCTTTTTTCACCTAGACTTCTACATGAGACAGGAATATCTGCTTCAAAGTGTATTTTGGAAGCTATACAGCCCAAAGGACCAGAACATGAGGTAGCTTTTAAAATTCAGGTTTTTGGTCATCCTTCTGGTAACATTATGGAAAAAACTATGACAGAATGAGTGTTGCAGTATATGGGCACTCCTGGCGTCCTTATCAGGCAAATGCTGTTGCAAGTGCTTGACCCTAGGCTCAGCTCATGCTTGTTGCCTTGCTTGGTCAGCTAGCAAGGGACAGGGATCAAGACGTTTTCCATTGTCAGTTCAGGGCCATGCATACATACCTGGGGTAGCTCTGGGCAGATTCTTGCAAACTAACAATTTTCATTTTCATCTGATGCTCTGCTTAGACAAATATATCCCAATATAGCCCTTTGCAAAGCTCTATGCTGATGTGCATAGGCTGCTTTACAACTACACAACACTTAAAGATGTCGTCCAGACATACCCTGAGTAGCCTTATATTAGCCTCGTCTAAACTGTCATTGGGAGTGTGGCCAGGAGAAAGAAAGTATGGAGACAGTGTCCCTGTTGCATGACTATCTCTGGCTTTCAACCAGCACACTCCTAAGTGTGCACGGCAAAGGCAGAGGAAAGCAGTTCCAGTTTAAAGTTTGGCTTTCAGTGTAACCTAAAACCTGAACCTAAAAATCAACACACCGATATTCACGCTGACATTATTACCTCCATTAGATGCTTTTGATTGCAGTGTCGGGTATGAAGTGATATTTTCTCTAGAAGTGTGTAAAACTGCCCAATAGGCTTGACTCTTTTTTCCTGGAAAAATCTACAGAAAGAGGTTTGCCCCTAAGACTTGTGGTTTCCATTTACTTTGCTTGACATGTGTACTTAAATATTTTATAGCACATGGAGTGGCTGCAATCGTTCTTGAGATAGTGCAGTGAACTATAGCATAAAGTACCATGGAAGTGTTCCCATCCTACTGTATTATGCCTTTTCTGGTTGTGGATCTGTAACATGATTGATGGACAACGCATTAAGAGGCACCACATCAGCTTCTGCATCTTTCAAATGCTGAACTGTAAAAATAATTTTTATTATGTGGAAGAAAGCAAAGGCTGTAGCCTAATTTCCAATGGGATGTGAGGATAGACTACATCATAAAAAAAAGGAAAAAAAAAAGCATAAATAAACCCCAAAGGAAATTAATAATGCTATAAATGCATACTGAGCTGCTGTGTCCAGTCTGAGATACCCTGAAGCTTCTGTGCCGGATCTATTGCCCTCAACAGCATAGGGATTTTGCTAGCGAGACTGCATAGCTGCAAATATAATTGCCTTATTGATTTCTCTCCCCTTAGATATCAACGTGTGCAGCAGTAGAGGAGAGATGTGCTAAACACAGACACATCTGCAATGTCTTAGAGGTGCAGGCAACATCCGCATGTTTTCTTTGCAATCCTATTTCCATATATCCTTTACAATATAACCATCTCTGGTATGCTGCTTTCAGGGCAGTGGGCCACACTTCCAGATGTCCACCATGTTAAAAAATTGGAAATGCACAACTCCATAATGAAATGAGCGTTCAGGACTTGAGATAAAGCGAAGTGCTGGTAGTAAATAACGAGTGGCATCGAACTGAACTTCAGGCTCCTGAATTACATTGGAAGGAATGTGGCAGTATTTCCCATTTTTGGTTTTTCTAGTCTGGCAGGCTTTTCTAGTCTTTCACATTCCTAGCTCTGCCAGAAAATGTAGCTGCTAATACAGCTTGCATTAACTTTGAAGAACATCCCTTTAGTGAGGAAGACTAATAAGCTGTTCAAGGTAAATTTGCAATTCAAAAGAAGTAATCCCAAAACACAATTTTCTTAAAAAAGTAAATAAGAAAGCACTAAAGCTTTAAGGAGGGTTAATTAAACCCTCCACTCCTTTAAATGCTACAGAATCTATTATATTTAAACTCTGAGCTAAACATATGAGACATCTCTGACGATTCCCAACGCAAACTACTAGGGCAGCATTCAGTGCCAGGCAGCACCTAGCGCTCCAGAGACTGTGGACCTAATTGAGTGATGCTTTTCTTCTGTTTGCTGCATTTAAGAGGTGTGATTGACTTAAACTGCACTTAGTTTTATGAGGCTCTGAACATCTTAATTTTCTGGTCCAAACTCTGAGGATGAATTTGTCTAAAAGGGTATAATTTATTATTTTTCTTTTAGTTTTCTGCAAAACAGATTAGATTAAAAAAAAGAGCATAAACTGAAGAAATTCTTAACAGCCAATTTACATATTGGTTTGCCTCATTTATCTCTTTTCTAAGTTCTTTTTAATATTAAATTACTCAACATACCAACCTCAGGGTTTTTGTAGCAGAGCAGATTTTTATATGAATACCTCTGCCACCAAATCTCAGTTTCCTTTGCTTCCATATGCAAATGAGATCTACTTTATCAAGAGGTCATAATGAACTCGAAAATTTAATTTTATGTTCTTATAAGATACTAACTCCTGCAAGAGAAGCACTATATCTTCTTGTGGGTTCAAGAAAACCATTTGTCTTTATGAAGTGCAATAAATATAAGTGTTTAGATGTTACTTACACAAATCAGATCTAACTTCAAATAAGGCTCTTCATTTATGTGAATGTTTTTTTTTTCCTTAGTGTGGGATCTAAATGCAAGTATGGCAACACTATCTTCATATTCTGTATTGAAAACTGTGTTAGAGAGCCACATTAGCAAACTTTTTGAAAAAGCCCTTATTTCTGTCACGTCAAACAAATATACTAATATATACCATTCATACACATGGGATCTAATATTTGAACATGGGAAATTATAGTTCTACACTAGACATTGAATAAATAAAATTGTATGCCATGGCTGTTTTGACTATGGGCACTTCTCCCAGAGTATGTGAGCAAATACGTAAGGAGTGTTTCTGTAGTGTAGTGGTTACTACATTTGCCTTACATGCAAAAGGTCCCTGGTTTGTAACTGGGCAGACAACACTTAATTATTTCTATACAGTTGGACTCGATGATTTTAAGGGTCTTTTCCAACCTAAATGATTCTATGATTCTAAGTACAGAGAGCAGAGGTTCATCTGTTGTCACGACATAAATGAAAATTACTTTATTGAATTGGAATTGTGTCTTGGTATGGTTGATGTTTACATATATTCTTTTTCATTAAAGTGTAATTTCAGGTTATCAGAGCCTAGTGCAATCAGAGATTTTGGGCTATGTTTTTCAAAGCACCAAAATTTACTTGTAATGTGGGGAAAAACTGTTTTTAAGAAATGATATTGGGAAACTATGAAATGAAAAAATAAGTCTTTTTATTTTCTGCAGTGATGATAATCTATTGTATTTATTTCTACTTGGTGGTCTGCTAATTTACATGACGTTGTCTTAAAAAAAATTAACTAAGAAGTACCGTCAAAGACATACTTTTAAACTGAGAGGTTCAAAATAGGAGATTACCAAAAAAGTTATTGAAATTTTGATTGTGTATTATTTTTCTTTTCTGCATGTGGTTAGCTAGTGTTTAAGTAGCTATTTCATTGAAACTGGTGCTGTTTTGTACTCCTTTTCTGTATCAGGACTCTGAATTCAAAGCATATTTGAAATCCATGGATGCTGCATTGATGAGGAGAAAAATTATTTGCAGAAATGTTGCGCACATATTAA
>NW_009231066.1:0-5210 GCF_000690835.1 Fulmarus glacialis | reverse complement strand
GGGCGGCGGCCGGCTCCCCCTTCGCGGTGCCGCGCTTGAGGGATTCCCCCCCTTCCCCCGAGGCCTGTGCCTAGCGCCGGCGCGGGGCTGGGCAGTCAGTCGTTACTCAGCGTCTCGTTCCCGGTTTCCGCGGGTGCCCATGTGCCCGTGCGCTGCGGTGACACAGGCGTGACTCTCCCACGCCGCGGTCCCTGGCCCTGTGCGAAAGGGGCAGCGCAGCCCTGCTGGAAATCCGGGGGTAACCCCGCTTTGCCCGGGTGAAACGTGCAACCGGTGTGCTTAGTGTTCGTTACCCTCTGTGGGAGCTGGGGAAGATTTATTTTAGACCGTAAACAACGAGATCCAAATCCTGTCTGTCTTGTTCTGTACAGTGAGATACTTGGCATGCTTTGGGGCATGCTGAAAATGTAGTAATTATAAAAGAATCGTCACTTGCTTTTCTGTCAAATTATATTTACATGCTCCATTTTAGTATGGCAATATAACAGTAATCCCAAATTCATATACAACTGGGCCCTCTAAATGTTTGTTGAAATAAAAAAGGAAAAAGCAAACCGTCTAGCAGTAAAGGTAAAGTGAGGATAACTGTATATACAGTTTAATCATGCAGTAACTTTTGACAGACATGTTAATTTGAGGCACTTCAGTAAGGCACTTTCAGTGTGTGAAAACCATATTTGACTGCAGTAATGGAATAATTGCAATCCAGAAGCACAGTAAATTAAGGTTACACCTCACTCTGAATACCCTAGTAATAGAGTCAGTTCTTTAATCTCACGTATTATGCCACACTGAAAAGGAAAGAGTATATTCCGGTCAAACATGGTGAGTCCAAATTAAAGCAACTAAGATATTCCAAATTTTATTTTGTGGTTCATGAATTTAACTTTAAAGGTGACTTAAATGGCATAACTACTCTTGGATGCCCTAACACGTGTGAGTAAATCTGTGTATGTTAGCAAGTAGTGAGGCCCAAAAGTGGCAGATTTCCAGAGAAACAATTGTTGCTGAAAACAGAATATCCACACTGTATGCTTTTCAGAAGGGCTTCCTTCGAGCTAATTACTGAATCCCTTAGTGTTTGGATTTTAGATGTACTTTCACAGTATATTTTCCAATTTAATTTAGTCTAAAAAGAACATACTCTCATTGTCCAGGTCCATCTTGTGAAGTAAATGAAAGCACAGTAAGTGGGATGTTTGGGAAGTTTGCTTCACTAGCACACTCCTGTTCCTAACCAAAATGCTAAAGTGGAGGTTTAACTTCCATCTATTGTATTTTTGAGTGTTTTAGACTCAAAAATGTGGAAGATCTTGGTGTGCTAAGTATTTATCTGCTTTTAATAGGATCTAAAATCCTTATGCTAAGGATATTTTGAGCAGTAATAATTTCATGTTAATATAAGAATTGTCTAGTATTAAAAAAACATACTCTTTACCTGATCTTTTGGATCAGGTGGCACTCTCATTGGGCGTAGAATATAATAGAGATGTCTTTGTACATGGGTTGTGTAAGTCCCAGATAACTTTGCCCTATGGTTTAGGGAAACATGGCTCAACAAGTCTCCTTGTCATGTCATTCCCCCAACACCCCCCCCCTCCCCACCTTCCCAGTGTTATAAGATGAGGTGTTCATATAGATTCTTCATATATTTCCTTTTAATCACAGAGATGTCTTTCTCCCTGCACTGAGCATGCTGGTGTGAGGGGCAGGAGCGGTAGGTCAGTCAAAGGATTCATGTTTGTGTCTGAGTTCTGGCATTTTAGTTGTCCCTTAGAATTTGACCACTGAAAGTTTCATGGGGGAGGTTTTGGGGGTAGAAAAAACTAATAAACTAATACCACTTTGAGGTATTTATAGCGTAAGTCCTGTTTACATACAATCTTTAGCTAAACCATAGGTAACATGTTAGTTGATGCAAATGTGCCTAGGAGCAAAACCTTAAGTGAGCAAAAAATAACTGCTGAAACAACCATTAAGTTGTATGAATTCAGCCTAGTATGACCACAGTGGGGGTAATGTATGAGGACCCACCTGCAGCTTTCCCTGCCCCCCACCTCCAGTTCAGAGGTTAGCAACATGGAGACGAAAAAAAATAGTAGAAAGGCTCGCTTTGCTGTAACAAATCATAGGCTGTATCACAGAAGTAACTCCGTCTCCAGCAGTATCCTGTATTTTTCAGTTAAAGCCTTTTTCAGGCTGGAGGGAAGTTTTGTTCTTGTTAAGTAATACAAAGGGAAACCTTAGTATTTTGTATAAATGTGAGTTAGCAGGTCAGAGTAAGGCTCAACTGACCTGTCAGCTACTAAAGCTTTAGAAGGGAGGGGGAAGTGCGCTATGAAGGGCAAATTGACTTTAGAAGCATTGGTGAAATACAAATAAATTGAGTTTAATCATTAGACATACATTGGAGAATGGAAGAGGTAGCCTACGGTATCAGTCAGTCAGAGTGCCTTTAAATGAGAGCCTGCGTCTTAAAAAATATCAGTTAGTCTTTAGAATCATGTTGAGATAATTTGTTTGTGGATGACTTCATTTGAACTGTCAAGATAATGTTTGTAGGTGTTTGCTTGGATTCCAGTCTTGGCCCATTGACTAATACTTTGATAAGTAAATAGATAGCATTTGCTATCCCTGTTTACACTTCTTTTAAGGTCAGTATTTTCTATGGTACCATCTCAAAAATACTTATTTACATCTCAGCTAGTAAGGTTGTGTCTTTTAACATCGTATGTCAGATAGGAAACGGTCTAGAGTTTCCTGATGGGAAAACTGAAACACAGCTTTGTGTGATTTGGTGGAGGTCTTTGCTAGAATTATCATCTGAAGTCTGGTCTTCTGCGTCTTTTTTTCCTTATTATGTAAATATTGCCAATTCTGATGCTTTTCTGTTTTCATAGAAATGTTTCTGAACTTCTTTTTGATTTATGTCTAAAATATTCATAGAATTTTCTTTCAGTTTCACATACTGTGAAGAACAGTTGTGGAAACAAATCGGAGTTAAAAAAAAAAAAACAAAAACAAACAGAAACAAGATTATGAAGATAATTTCCAAAAAGTATTTTCTTTGACTTGCCAATATATTTGCTTCTCAGCTCTTTCAGGTTCTTGTATCCTTCTAAGAGTAAGATACCTTAGAACCACAGATGGTTAATTTAGTATTCATTATAAATATTTTAACATACATACTTGTGAATGGATTCTGACAGTCATTAAAACAAAATAATTCATGTGGTTTGTTTAACTGTGGCAAGGAGTAGCACATGTAGCTATAAATGCAAAGGTATTTGTCCTTTAAGGAAAGGCAAGAGTTGACAGTAGATGTTAGTTGTGCATGCTTTACATTATGACAGTTTACCTCTTAATGCTAAGTGAATATTTTATTATCTAACCTAGTTCTTATTTAAAAAAACAAAACCACAATTTCTACTAGTATTTTTTTGGAGTGTTGTATTTGTGGAGTTTTTTTGTTGTTGGGTGTTTTTGGTTTTTTTTGTTGTTGTTGTTGTTTTTTGTTTAGGTGAACCATGCCTTTAGGAAGTCTGTGCATTGTTGTTATCTTCCCAGAGTAACTCTGTTTGAATACCAGCAGAAGGATTGAAGGATTGTAAGTGGTGAGATTTTGCTGCAAAGGAGTCTCTAAAAATCCCTTCAGTCCTATTTAATTTTTCAGCACTCAAACAAACCAAATCGCAAATATGATTTTTATCCCTGATTCAAAAAGTAGACAACTAGTGTTGTGTAAAATAATGTTAAACTGCAAAGTAGTAACATTTTTTCCTGGCTTTGATATGGACTGCTTTATGTGATCTTCTGAGGGAAACTATACAAACCTCTGTTCACTGGAAAATTTCTATGATTACACAGTATCAATCCTTCCCCTCCCGTGCTCCGAGTTCTCATATAGCTTGCAAATAAGTGAATATTCAGGCTTAAAACCTGGAAACCAAATTAAGACTCTCAGTGCAGACTTAAAACTTGCCAGACTTCCCGTGATTCTTTTTAATTCTTGTTTTTGACTTGACAAGAGTCCAAATGCTGTGGTAAGAATTATGTTGCAGAAATACATCCTAATAATTTTTAAAAAGCTCATTTATGTAATTAAGCTGTGAACAATATAATCCAGGTGTTGACTAATAAATAATACAATTTAGAATTTTAATTATGAATGTGCTAATCATCTGAAGATGAGACCTACTTTTTTTTTTAGAGGAGAAAACATTGTTCTTGTGAAGCAAAGCTTACTTTTTGCCTTTCTTAAATCACTTTTTTCTTTTAAAGTCTCTTTGAATTGAAGATGGAGAAGTAATAAACATGAACACTAAAATGCTTATTCATTCCTTGTCAGCATAACATGAATCAGCAGCTATTAACCGCTGTAGGCATTCATCCGTAACATAACTTTATTTCCTTAAAAGGAGAGGTAGCTGGGGGCAAGGACATGGATATAAAACTTTAGAAAAAAGCCTATGCAGTGTATTTTGAATAAACTGTCTCTTATCCAAACTGCCTTGTTTTAGCAGTAGTAGATGGTAGTTGTCCCCTTGTACTTTACATCTGTGGATGACAGATTTTTTTTTTTTTTTGTAGGATAAAGTAAATGTAAATGTCCCCCCTAAGAAAAGTGAGGGAGATAAGTGACCTGCTGGTAGTTACTCCATAGATCAGCATAGAAGTCAGGAATAGCACCCAGAGTTTGTTTTTTCCAAGCTATTTTTTGGGGGTCTACAATGTCTTTTTTTCCAACTGTTCAGGAATTTAAAGTGTTCTAAGAGTACAGATATGTTACAAGCATAGTGATAGCTGAGCAGACCTTTATTGTCTGCTAGGTGATAAATTAATCTTGCTAGTTTTATCGTGATGGTGATCGCAACTGAAATAGCATCTGGATTTCCAAGTTCAACCTGCTCAGATAGCAGTGACAGAGTGACAGCAAAGTGCCCTGCCTGGGTTCTGCAGCTACTGAAGGGGAGCTTCATTCTGTGCTTTCTCTTATTTCAAGAACTTTACCTGTGTACAAGTGAGAGTTACTGTGATTACAGAGGATTGATATCCAGTATGGTATTAGTGAATGGTTGTTCACTAAGTAAGTAAAGGCTAAGGAACAGGGTTTTGTTTACTTTTTTAGTAAATTGGGTAACTTTGGGGCTGGATCATTTACAGGAAATTAATGGTAGCTGAAGGTCAGACCCACCCCCCCACCCCGCCCC
>NW_009231065.1:11073-18292 GCF_000690835.1 Fulmarus glacialis | reverse complement strand
GGCGGGGGGCGGGGGGAGGGGGGAGAGAAAAACAACCTACAAAAAGTATTTGGAAATAGTGGAGAAGGAAGTCCCAGAAATAAGGAACTCTGCTCCAAAATTTTACTGAATCCTTCATATCGCTCCTCAGCTCCTTCAGGATTGAAGTCAGCATTGCTGAAGCTGCTTGGGCATGAACTCTAACTGTCTCTCTTAGGTCAGCTGCAGCTACAGGGATCCAGCTTATAACTGTGGGTAGTGGGGTGGATTTTCCAGGGGTCTGAAACAAACAGGAAAAAAACTGTCTGTGACATTAATGCACTGAAAAGATAAGGAAGGTAACACAGAGTATAGCCAAAGTTTCAGTTTGGAAACTCTGGGGCTGGGTTAATAATTTTTCACAGCAGGTTTCCAAATCTTCCTTATCACAGTTTATAAAGTAAGTTGAACCATATGATGTGCAAAAGGAATACAAAGGACATGTAGGATGAGTTTGAGTGGGAAAATAAACTTACAATACCTGGCAAAGGCTAGCAAACATCTGCAAGAATCACTATAAGGAGGCAAAGCCAGACCACCAGGGAAAGTATGTACGTCAAGAGGCAGAGAGAGGTAAGCCTATGTCAAGGAACAAGTTTCAGGTGCACTGGAAGTAAATCCACAGCATACAGAGAGAAGGACGAGAGCATAAACATGCCAAGGAAAGCCAGTATCCAACAGACAATTAGAATGGGAGAAGCAAAAAGTTGTGATTTGCAGTCGGGGAGAGTCCATTGTACAAGTGTGACAGAGAGAAATGCTAGCTTGTTCTGAAAATAGAAGCAACATTGCCTAGCTTTAGGCAGCAGTTTGCTGGGGTTCAGCATCTCATTCATGGTACTTCTAGATGAAGCTCTTCCCCTGCTTAGTTGTGTTGCATTGCATGTGTCCCTGGGGCCAGCATGAGAAAATTCTGGATACCTGCATGGATGCTGTGGATACTCAGCACCTCTGGAAAAGCAGGAGGACAGGAAATGCCAAGCCAGGTCAGACCTGCAATCCACCTAACTCACTGTGGTACCTTTCTCTATTGTCAGCACTGGATGCTTCAAAAGGAGACTTGAGATGTGGGGAGCTGACAGACAGCGGGTAATCTCTCCTTCACAATATTGTTGTGAAGGATGACATTGTTGCCCTTCCCTTAGCAGCAGTAAGAGATTCCAAAATATCATTTCAATTAAATATGATGTGACTTGTGACATCCACATTTTAAATGCTGGCATGAATCTGTTGGTGTCTCCCAACGGGGACAATAATCTTCAGTGACCTTTCAGGTGAATTGCAATACTGACTAAGCAATGTAGATAAGCAGTACACCAAAATTTTGCTCTTTACCGATTAACATCTGCGTTTAGACAGCAGTCGCCAGGATGGGCCTGAGGACAGACATCACTGGTGGTGGAAGAAGAGAGGATAAAAGACATGAACATGTCCATGGTGCTGTTCTTACCTGGGTAACTCCAGGAATATAAGTTGGTGTCTCTGGCCCTGGGCCTGCAGACACCAAGCTCGGGATGGTGAAAGTATCCCAGCACAGGGCTGAGTCCTGGATAAGAGCCAAATTTCATTTTCTTTTTATTCACACTGGGGCTACTGAAAGCACTGTCAATTAGCAGTAGAGGATCGAGCAGACCCTTGGGATGAGTGGAAGAACCCAAGTGGTCTGAGGCATGGTTAAGTGTCGATGTAAATATTTTGCCCTCCCTTTCCCTTGCCTGCCTTTGGTACTTGTCCTTTTAAAGAACAGAGAAGCCAAAAGCAAATTATAACAAGAAAGCAAAACTAGGATGCTTAACTCTGAAGGGCTGTGCTGCTACCCTCTGAGTGAGATGAACGGCAGCCGGCTACAGATGTGAGCATCTGAAAACGTATCCTGTAAACTCAAAGAGCTAAATCTAAGAACTGGGAACTCAATAATTTACAAAGAGAGCTTGTGAATAATTTAAAGGTTGCAACAGAGCCGTTCCCTGGCCTGAAATTAGTTAGTCTGGTTGCCTTCTTGTACTCGTCAGGCTGGCAGGTCTTCCGGGGAGGGGGTTGGCTGTTTTCTGTGCTTGTTCAGCATCCAGTGGAGCACAAATGTTGGGAGGAAATAATAATAATAAATCAATGGTGTCAGCAGCTAACAAATAGCAACCCCAAATAAAAAGGGGACCACTTCTTGCTCATTCAGGGGACTGTAAGCCTGTTTGAAGGGAACCATCAAGGCAAGACAAGATTTCTCCACTCATTATGCAGCCAAATATGGGGCAGTTTTCAGAAAGCATAAATGTCACATCACTCGCAACAAGATGATTTCCCTGATAATACCAAGCCCTCTTCCAAGGCATGGGGTGCTACGCACCCTCAGTGCCACAGCCACACACGGATTCCTTAAAGTAAGAAGTTGGAGGTGGTGTCATCCTTTCTGTCCACCTGGCTCTTGAGACAGATGGGTGTCAAGAGCACTGCCTGTGGCATGATGGTGCATCAACAGAAGTAGATACTGGATAGCAAAAAGGCCAGCCCAAAAAGTTTGAGTCTGGCAAAGTTTTAAGCAACCAAATAGTGGGAGAAAAAAAAATTATCAGGAAGCCTTAATTCAAGATTTTGCTACTAGCATTGACTGTAGTCCCATTTCTCTTTCCTCAGAATATCAGAGGTCATTTTTCTCAAAAACAAGCATGCCTTTTTTCTTAAAGTTACAGGAGCACAGCAGTCATCAGACTCAGCCCTTTTCCTTCCTTTCCCCCTGATCCCATCAGTTAGAGCATCACAAAACACAAGTTTTTGCCTTTCTCAAGAGGTGTATCTACTTCTAAGTCAGCAGTGAAAAGACATCCCAGCGTGAGAAGATCAAGCCTTCTTTTGTATAAAATGTCATCTTTTGAATCAAAAGTAAAACCAAAGTTTAAACAGTTGTGTTTGGTAAAGAAGCACAAGGACACTGTTCGGAAGTATGCTCGCTGTGACCTGACTTCACTAGTTATACTTTGCCTCAGTTTAACAGTTTTGTGCAAGGCTGTCAAATCTTTGTGTGTGAGCCCATCCAGTTGCCTGTTTTCCCTATTAATTATTTCTGGACACCTTTGGCAGCTTCAGTCACTTTGCAAAAGGACAGACATCCCAAAGATCATTGCATTTCTTTGAACTTCGTGAGGGTGGGTGCTGGCGAGAGAAGTCCTGTTGAGGCCCTGGCAGTGTGACATTGTCCTTTACTGACAGCATAAAAATTCAACAGGAGAGCTGAACTATAAATGTCCCAATTCTAATAATAGTTTCACTGGTGCTTGCAGCTTCTTAGGCACCAAAGTCAGTCAGCTACAATATTCAAGTCTGACAGTAATCAGACTTTATTAACATCTTGCAGAACCACTTGTTCCTTCCTAACCTCTCCTGAAATTGGAACCTGAAATATTTTCCAGTTGCTGTCCTGCATATTTATGTGCTGCTGCTGCCCACGTGTGAGTTCAAATAATCTCTGTAAAAAATGGCTGACTTAATATGTAGATAAAAAGACATCTTTATCACATATCTAAAAACATAACGTGGTTTTGATATTGTTTATTATATAAATGTCACACAAGGTCAATATTATTATGGGATAGATGAATAATATATGTAGGCCTTGTTCATCAGTTATTGGCAGATAAAAATTGGAGTGGGTGGACACAAAATAACACCTTCAGATGTTGCCTGCTTGATAAATATTGGGATTGTAATTGCACCTCCAGAAATCAGCTCTAAAAATAGAGTGAGACAAAAGAAAATGAGATGTGAATAAGAATTTATAATAGTGTTTTGTATAATGTCTCCTTCATTAGCATCCATCTGGACAGAACTGATTAAGTCTTTTAGCACACATCACTAGGCAGGAGAGACAAAGATGAAAGGATATTCAACAGCAGACAACCAAGAAGTTGTACCGTCAGTAGAATGAACGCATAAACACTGACAACCTGCAGGCTCCACTACATTTCCCCTACTTTACTTCTAACTGGTGCTGTGACATATGTGATTCAAAAATATGCTGTTTTCAATCTGGACTTCTCTTGCCTGCAATTCCCCTTGCTGCATAATGAGCACACTCAGAGGGCAATGCACAACCTCGTCAAAGGCTCGATCCAGACAGAAGGGCCAAAGTTGACAGAGGTACTTCTAAAAGACCAGGGGAAAATGCATTCTGTACAGACAATTAATTAGAAAAAGTGGATGTAGTATTCAGGCTGCTGTACTGAGCTGAAAAACAAAACAGCACAGGATAGATTTTCAGGTAACAGGCAATTCATTATCAAACATACATATTTATGTAGAAAAGATTTACTGTCCATAATAATCTTTTTGGATTAATGGTTTTAATTAGCAGAAAAATAGCAGATTCAAACTCGAATCATTCTACAAATATATCCCACAATCTTTGTTAATGCAGGTGTTATTAACTTTGAAAAGAATTCAGGCATGGAAATACTTTTTTTTTTTGCCTTGCAAAATCTTTCACTAAAATATCAAATTAAAAACCAAGCCATTATAAACAAAACCTCAGGCAGATTATGCATTCTGAGTTATACAGGCTTAGTCTGAAATCAGATAGATAATTTGTCAGGCTTTTAGTAGGAAGCATCGGGACAGTCACTATAAAACTGTCTAAATCAGAGGAGGTTTCTACATTTTTAGCTTTACTTTCTAAAAACAGCAAGATCTATGTAAACAGTCTGTGGCTGAACCCAACTGTTGTGGTTTAACCCCAGCCGGCAACTGAGCCCCACACAGCCGCTCACTCACTCCCCCCTGGTGGGATGGGGGAGAGAATCAGAAGGGTAAAAGTGAGAAAACTCGTGGGTTGAGATAAAGAGAGTTTAATAAGTAAAGCAAAAGCTGCACACACAAGCAAAGCAAAACAAGGAATTCATTCACTCCTTCCCATCGGCAGGCAGGTGTTCAGCCATCTCCAGGAAAGCAGGGCTCCATCACACGTAACGGTTACTTGGGAAGACAAACGCCATCACTCCAAACATCCCCCTTCCTTCTTCTTTCCCCAGCTTTATATGCTGAGCATGACGTCATATGGTATGGAATATCCCGTTGGTCATCTGGGGTCAGCTGTCCCAGCTGTGTCCCCTCCCAACTTCTTGTGCACCCCCAGCCTCCTCGCTGGTGGGGTGGGGTGAGAAGCAGAAAAGGCCTTGGCTCTGTGTAAGCACTGCTCAGCAGTAACGAAAACATCCCTGTGTTATCAACAACACTGTTTTCAGCACAAATCCAAACCATAGCCCCATACTAGCTGCTGTGAAGAAAATTAACTCTACCTCCGCCAAAACCAGCACACCAGCCCAGTATGAAGCCTGGAAGTCTCAAACATAGTAAAGTTCCTGAGTTTTCTCTAAAAGAAAACTTTAACATAATTTCTCATCTTACTGGATAGCTGAGGCACCACCCGGGAGAGATGTCTGTTAAGACCCCTAAGAGAGGGAAAAGCTTTGTTTAGAGCCTACACTTTCTTGGAGGCTACAAAGTGCACACGAAGAGAAACCCTGCCTACGAGGAGACATCCGTCTGTACCCTGTGGAGAGTATCTGCAAAGCTACACAGGGAAAAGTGATTTTGAAGATCAATGGTAAGGCTACCGCGTGCTTGGGCATCGCTGAGCAAGAGGAGGATGGCGCAGGAGCCCTTTACCATTTCCCTGTCGGGAAATGCATTCTCAGCGTGTTACTGCGAAGAGCTGATTTCCAGGGCTTCAGCTGCCGGCGGCCGAGCTGAGCCAGAAGGTTTTGGAGTCCCTCTCTGCCTTGCCAGCAACTGCTGTGAAGGGTTTTATTAGTCCGGGCAGCGTAGCGGAGTTCGGCTGCAAATAACTGATCCTGAGTACTGAGTTTTGGGTACTCCAGCAGTTCTCCTTCTCCTGGCCAACCCTAGGCATCTCCCCTACGCCATTCCCTTCCTTAGCAGCCTTGACAGCTTTCCCCGTTGGAGTGAGGCTGGCTCGCTCCCAGCTCTTCTCACGCAGGCTGTGGACTGTGCTAAAACCCACTTTTTTCTGAACATTTGTATCTTGATTTCCCATGGAAACAAGCCTGGAATAATCCCTCCTTTAGCTCGTGGGTCTCTCTCCTCACTCTTAATAACTCTTGAACTCACTAGCTGTTTCCAGCCAGTTTTGACAGAGAGGCAGAGGTCTCAAAAGTAATTATGTTTTTACCAGTTTTATAAAAACAGGCAGTTGGGTAGATGAGAAATGGGAGTATGAACACTTGCAAATTCACCCCTGGCTTATGTCTGATCCCTCTGGCTTATTGGCATCGCTGAACGTGCCAGCCCAAGGATCACCGCCAATATATTCTGTGGGAAGACATTGCATGTATTTGTGGTGTTAATGGAAAGTTGTTGTGTAGTTTGGCAAACAAAATAATATCAGAGAACACAAATGGCAAGAAACGGAGGCTTTGTCACATCTGATGCTCGTGGAATTACTTATTCTGCATGAATGAAAGACCACTTTGCAGCCAGCATTAGAAAATGTGTATCTATTCATCAGTTCATCTCTAGTCTGTGAAGCTGTTAGTCAAATTGTAGGCCAAGGGAAAGGTTTCTGAGCAGCAGTACAGTACCAGGAACATGATCGGATTAGTGCTGAAATGCTAGGCAGGCCAAAATTGCAGTGAGGTGTAAAATGAGAGGCCTCTGCATTGCTAACAGTAGGTTTAACAACAAGGGGGAACAACTGGTATGTCCTGAACTGGGAAATGTCACTCTTCCATTGCTGCTATATCTGCTGTATATAATTATAAGGATTGATGCTCTAATGATGTATTTTACAGATGGGTTGTTTATGACATCATACATCAGGAGAATTAAACCCTTTAGATGATCTCACTGTAAATATCTCCCAAGCAGCGGCATTCTGCTGATATTTATTAGAAGATTTGATTGTGCTCAGGATGGGGACCGGACATTTCTGTGAGCAATGAGTGCTCTGAAGCTATCTTTTTCTACAAAGAGGCCAAAAATTGCTTAAAGAGAGTTCCGTAAAGAAGCAGCCCTTCTATTATCCCCACAGTGAGGTATGTAGGCAAAATCATGTTACTATGTAGTGTGCTATTTATGATTACAATTCGAAAGAAAGGTCCCTTAGCTTCCCTAAATGAGCTCCAAACCCATTTAACTGGTGGTTACTAGCTTGCAAGTTCTTTTTGAAAATCATGTCTGCTATGAAATACAGGTA
>NW_009231065.1:0-11042 GCF_000690835.1 Fulmarus glacialis | reverse complement strand
CCCCTCTGTCCCTACAATTCTCCAAAGCTGTGAAACTGGGAAAGTTGGAAGAGAAATGCTTTATAGCATTATGAATTTGCTGACATAAATGCTTACTAATCAGAGTGATAAATTTCTGTCTGATCCAAGCAGCAAAATAAAATAAAAAGGACATATTTGTGCCAGCATATATCAAAACCCCTTGAGCTGTGCTCCTCTGTCAGACTTCATAAATACTGGATCTGTCATCCCAATTCAGCTGCAGCACTACAGACAAGACAGTAGGAAAGTATTTATTTGATATGATTATGATATAAACTTCATGTCTGATTCTCCTCTCCCTCATAAAGTGGAATATTAGATTAGATGTTACCACGTGTGCATTGTAATCAGCCTTCTTTTCACTGACTTCTTTTTGATCAATGAGAGAACGATTTTGCTTATTTTACTTCAGCCAAGAAGAAGCTAATTATATTCATTTCTGAAAATGTGATGTTATTAAAATTGAGAGAAATGGCTCCGAATAAAATACAGCACTTGGAAAAACGATTATTTCCATTATTAGCAGCAAGGCACATTCTCACTGCTGTAACTGTGGGGATACTTGAAATAATCTGGCTTCTTGTCACCATTGTGGAAGGCAAAGAGAAAGTGAAAAGTACCAAATAACTGCACTTGAGACAGATGTACTGCATCTCTACCAGCACGACAACCCGTATGTCAGTTACTCGACTGAAGGTAGTTTGGGAGGGAGATCCTCAGGGAGAAGAGAGACAGGCACTTAAAAGGCCTTTCCCCCCGTTCACCTCCTTTTATCTCTTCTCTTGTGTCTGTTTTTATCTCACCCGTCCTCTGGCAGTAGGGCGGCATGCTAATGAGCAAATACCTGGTGCAGCTGAGACTGTCATTGGGGAATAATTAATGCTGGTGCAAAATGCCCGTTCTGTGGTTTATCAGACAGCGTGTGGTTCTGCGTGAGTTTGTAAGAACTCATATATATGTGGGGATCAAGAAAAGTGACTAAAAATACTTTTATTTCTAAGACAGTAAACATCTGACATATTCATGTTCCTCCAGTTCAGCCCTTTATCTCTTCCAAAGGGCAGTTACTATGCTAGGGTTCTTATAACTACTTCCTTGCATGGGTTTCTACTGGATATAATTTCATATTTGCAATGGGGTTGCATATTAGAGTTGAACATTTTTTTGTTCTGCTCTCTTTCTATAAGTTTTTTTGAATGTATCCTTCTGGAGAAAGGCACTGACATTATACTGAAGCAAACAGTCAAAGATATTTAAATCGGTTTCTAGATGAATGTATGCAAATGTCAAGATGACAGCTTGCTGGTGTTTACAGTTTCATCTTCAAATGTTGAACTATGCATTTAATCTATTTATTACGTGTTCCTGTGACAGCTTTTAATTTATTACCAGCAATGCAAATGGTGCTTTCTTAAATATGTAGGCAATACATACATGTCCTGTAGAACAGCAAACTGAAGTTAGAGGAACAATAAGAAAATAGTTGTGTGTGTGTAAGAAGTAGATGTTAGAGACCAAAAGGCAAGGCCAATGTTTGTTCAGGGGAAAAATATGCTGTGGACATCTTGTTGAATGTGAAAATTGTAGAGAGTAAAGGTGATTTGTGTCACAGTTTTCCTGTAAGTAGGAGTGTCCCCGCTAAAGCTATGGCGTATATTCTACACCATCAAACTACTTTACAAGGTTGTTTCACTGCCACCAAGTAATTTAAAAAAAAAAATCTCAGAAAATAAAATCTGAATAATATAAATACTTGTTTTCCTTATTTGTCAAGACGAATATTTGGCTTTATGTATTTTAAATGCAGTTGGTTTAGAAAATTGCCCTAATTTTGTTTTCTAGTAAGATCTCCAAACAGAAAAAGTATTTTTCATTTCAGTGAATTGAACTTTTAAAAGTACATTTGTTTTCAGCAAAATTTATTTTTGATTTGCTAAAAATCATTTGAAAATGGTTGCTTGAAAATATGTACTCACAAGCTCCTTTTTACCGTTTTGTATAATAATGGCATTTCTGATCACACTCCGTACAAAAGTATCTGTAGTGGAAACAAAGTCCATATACTATGATGCATTTGTACCATGAAGAGTATCCAGTGGCAACATGCACAGTCTGGACAATGTCACAGCTAGAACAACATATTTTTCCTATAAAAATCCCATTTACATAAATGAAAATTACATGTGTCCTAGTACAGTGTAATTATTTTATATTGTATAAATAAAACCTTATTCAAATGGGTTTAAGGGCAAGTATGTGTGACAGCCTCCCACAATTTAATTCCTAAAAACAACTAAGTACTGAATTACCGTACTCTTACTGGCTATAATCTAATGCTCATTAAAGATGTTTTAAAAGGGAAGATACAACAAAAAGATTCTTTTTTTTTTGCTGAAGGATGGTTAAAATACACATCACACTGGGCACATCATCTTCTCCACAACAAGCACAAAATTTTAATTAGTGACTCAACGTCAGTGGCCAGAGCCACGGTGCACCCTGATTTGGTCAATGACATGTTGGGTGTTAGGAGCTCGTCAGAGTAGTTTTGATGTATTTCATGATACAGTTTTGATGTATTTCAAAGTGACCCTGCTGACTGGGTGTAGAAAAGGGGAAAGATAAACCGAACAGAGCAGTAATTGTCAGAAATGCAGGTGCTCTGGCAGGAGGGGAGAAAAAGAAGGGCGTGTGGGATTTTGAAGACGTAGCACACACGGCAGAGCAGGGCTGCGCTGCTTGGCGCTCCTGCCTTCGCTACCAAGGTTCAAATGGAGAAAGAGCCTTTACAAGGATGCAAGAAAATCAATATGTGAGAATTAAACTGAAGCGATTGCGCTTTCTTTCCTGTGTGAGTGAAATGGCCAACATAATGTCTTACAGTCAAAGCATAGTTTAAATGAATACGTTAAGAAGAAACATTTGAAGCAGGCTGCAAGAGGGTGGGAAGCGCCTCCCTTTTGCTCTTTTGGATGAAAGCCGTGTGGAGGCAGAGCGCGCGTGCAAACCTCTGCATCAGGAAGGGAGAGATAGCAAGGGATGCCGATTCGGTGGTTTAGAGGAATTAATTACGGACAGAAGGAGACAGGCGTCTGTAGCTGTGGCAGGGTTTGCTGGCATGTCCGGCAGTGCTGAGGCTGCAGTGCTGCTCCCCAGACCATGGCCAGCAGATGCCTGAGGCCGCCTGCCCTGCACCCTGCCCGCTGGCTCCTGTGCAAGCCTGCTGGTGCCACCTCCTGCCCGTGCCCCGGCTCCCCAGCTGGCTGCGGGACGACTGCTCGGCTGCAGGGCAATGCAGCACAGCCTGGAGCGCTGGCACCCTGAGACTTCACTTTTTAAACTTGTGTGCCTCTGAGTTGGCGTTGCAATGCTTGTGCAAAAGGCCACAGGTGGAGAAGCTGGAAATGCAACAGGAGATAGAGAAATGGAAGATGAGAACGAGGATGAGGATGAGGATGAGGATGAAGATGATGAGGAGAGAGTGTTCCTGGGAAAGCTGACCCAGTGGACAAGCCGACCTTCAGGAGAGGGCTCACAGTTGACCATCCTGAATGGAGGGACTTCTCTCTGGCCGGTCAGCCAGGACCACCCGATCCGGCATCCCGGCACTCGGACTCTCTGAGCTGATTTCCTCTTGCCACCTCATGACTGTCCTCAAGGAGACACACCTGTGTATTTGCAGGAGCTGCATTTCCTCTGGCCTGAGCTTGGACTGAGCTTCTGGCTCGGCCGGTGACCGTGCTTGGGACCTCCCTGCGTTTTGGTATGTCGGAAGTGCCGTGTTGGGGTCTGTTCTACCTCCCGGCTGGCTTAGCTGCCTCCCTGCCCAGGTGACAGATCTGTGCAAATCCCTTGTTTAGGTGCTCCACTCTCCCAAATGTTTTTTCGGAGAGATAAGGCAAAATGGTGCATCCCAACCTGTGGTGGACGACTGCAGAAGGGCAGGTGCAGATTTGAGAGTTGGTTTCAGCTACCCAAAAAACCACGCGTCAGTCCACTGTGAAAATCCAGCCACAATGGGTCTCTCAGATGAGGCATCTTTTTGTCCCATTATGATGCTCTAATCCTTTACCAGGAAGGTAGAAACTTTTTGAGTTAGGTACCAGCTAATCCTGCTAATAGCAAATTCCTGGCAACTGAGGCACTATCTCGCAAGCCAAATAAGAAAAGTAGCAGGACCCTCCAACTCAGTGAAAAGAGAGAGAGCTAGCTTTCCCTCACTCCCTTTTATTTCAACCCTCGTCAGGGTGGAAAGAGATAAAGAAGAACAAGATTCAAATATTTCCTTCCTCTCCTGCCATTAGTGCTAAAATAAATAGAAAAATAAATTCTTGATAACTAAGCAGAGCTCCAAACTGGCTATGGCAAGTCATTACAGTATGTAGATTTGTTTTCTTTATAACACAAAACCAGAATGAAAATCCTATATAAGCTTCTTTTGGCAGTATCTGAAATTGCATACCTGATCTTTTTATGCAGCAATCCCTCACTGAAAATGCTCCTGCAATTTAAATGCTGTGTGAAGCATTTACTGTTCATATTCTATGCAAAGGTCTAAGGGAGAAAATAGGAATTTATCTTATTGCAGTCATTAATGTGACTGTCTTCAGCTAAGCAGAATAGTACAGTGTTCCTGGTTGTACAGGGGCCTCAAACTGTATTTTTTTACGGTCACATATAAACTGGCCCATAATAGCCTATCAATAAACCTCAATTACACTCAGGAAAATACTAAAAGCAAAGCTCAAGTGAAGCTCAATAAAGTCTACAGGCATATTAGAGCTGTGTGGAATAGTGACATCCATCTGGTATTTTTCAGTGACTTCTAGTCAATTACTACATTTCATCGTATGTAATCCTCTTTTATCTTCTGTTCCTGCTGCTACAGTAATTCTCACTCTGCTACATCTGTGGCTTTACTGTGAATTTTTATCACCTATGAGTAAGTGGATCTTTTTTTTTTTTTCACTAGCAGTTGCGCTGTACCTGCTTGGGGAAAAAAAACCAACCCGAGAAAAAAAGAAAGATGGAATTGCAAGAGAAGTGAAACACAAAACTAAAGACTGGAAGGTAAGGATGTAAAATAAACCTATTCAGATATGGGCAGGTAATCATGAGCATTGCAAAGGTAACTTTCCAATCAGAACATGAATTGTTGAAAACGTGGTGTAGGTTGAAGTGTCTGGAGTGACATGTATTTTTAACAACCTCCTATGGTTTGATCATATTTGTGACAACCCATTAAAAAGAGCATTCTAAAATAAGTCATAATTGTATTTTTCTTGGAGAAGGAAGCTTAGGCTGTCATGTTCTTACGATGAACTTTAAATCCAGAGATATATTCTCCCTGTATGTTGAAAAATACAAGGTTAAAACCTGCAGCAGAAGAGTTCATCTTACAACACTAGTACTCTGTGCTGGTCTAATCACATGCTAAAGCCTACGAAGGCTCCCACTGGTTTGTGTGCAGATGGAGTGGGTGCAGGGAAAAGCCTGCTCATTTCACAGCCCTGCGCAAAGGGCAGGCATCACATAAACCTTTATACTGGGAGAAGCAGAGGGACTGTCCTCTTAGGGATTCAGGCAGAGAAACCGGGCTTGGTGTAAATGATGAGATTCTCTATGGGAATATTGACTGATGCATGGAGCCATCTTCACAGTTACCCCAAATTCAGGGGACACTTCTAGATAGGTAATGAGCTGAAAGAGCCAAAATGAGAATAGGGCCACAGAGGAAAGGGATAGAAAGAATCATGAGAAATGCGTGGGATGGACCTGCACCCTGGCTCTTCTGCACTCTTGCAAGCACTCATTTTCATGACGTTTTCAGATGATCGACACCCCTCCCATGAACAGGCAAATAAAATGTCACCCTGTGGCATGGTCTTTTTCTACAAAGATGGCTTTCCTTCCCAAGTACAAATTCCCAAGGGGCAAGGAGCAGAATTGCTTGGACATTTTTTAGTTGGAAGTGATTTTTCTGAAGATGAGATAAAAAAGAAACTAGGGCTCAGCTTGTTTAGCCAAGTGAAACAGAGACTGATTGCTCCCTCAAAGTACCTCAGGGAAACAGGACTCTGTAAGGCAGAAGACAAGGCAGAGAGCAGAACTAAGTAATATAAACAGGCTAACACTATATATCATCTGCAAATTAATAGGTTTCTAAGCAGAGGAAGAATGAGGCTCTGGAGCTCCTTCCCAGTAGGAACAGAGGCTGCAAGAGGCCTTAGTAGATTCAAGATAAAGCATGGTCAGCTGAAGAAAGGGGTGAAGTGACGTGATTGAAAGAGGCAGCAGGAAACAGGATTTGATGGTGTGGGAGGTTCCTTACAAGTCTGTACTCCTATGAAGAATGTTCTTTTGCTTGAAAAACAAACAAAACCAAGTGAACTATTTGACCTTGTCTACTTTCTCCAGTTTGAATGAAAATGTCACGGATAATATCAGTGAGAAATACAAATGAGAACTAGTTCGAAATGCACATATTACCCCTATTTTTATAACTCTTTCCAGTTCCAGAGAGGTGGATTCAGGGACAGGCAAGCCTCCTCTCCCCTCCCCATGCCAGCCAAACCTGGCAAAGGGATGCTGCTGCCCGAAGGACGATGGTGCAGCAGTACCCTTGGTGTATTCAGAGCTGTTAAAGATCTAGAAAAGCAGCTTCTCCTACACCCCTAGAAATCCCTCTGAAGAGGCAAACCTATGCCTCTGCTGCGATTTGTTTGCAGCTGGAACCAAGCATCACCCCTATGTCGTGGATTGGATGCTAGAACCAGGAGCTGGCGGGAAGGATGACATAGCTCCCCAGACCAGCTAGCTGCCTGGATGCGTGCATTCAAATGTCATTCGGTTCCCACAGTAAGCAAATACGCAGCTGCCATGAGAGAACTGTTAGACACTTTAAATCCTGGTTATAAAACTTGTTATGTATTATTTACTTAGCACTGACAGCTTGCTCTGCGCTGTGCGCACAAAGCAGCGTGCTCTCTGCCTGCGAGAGCTTTTGATCTCAGGGATTAAAAATCAGGCACAATCCAAAGGTTTAGGAGACAGAGTCTAAATCTGGATTACTGGCTGGGTGCACCCAGCATCCTCACCCACTGTTGTCTGGACTGTGTATTTCCTTTCCAATGTGCAGTTCCCTTTCTGTGGAAACCAAGATGGCTCTTGAGCTTTCTGGGGTTGGGATACTGCTGGGACATGTACCTAAGAACCAGGAAATGATCCAGCCTCTTAATCTACACAAAGTCTTAAGCAGCTTTATATCCAGTGAAGGCAGAAATTCCTGGAAGATCTGAGTCAGTAATTCAGAACTTGCATATGACTTTTTAAACACATATTCCAGTGCTCCTGTGTGTTTTTTTTCTCGGTAGAGAAAAAGAGAATTAGAGTGACTTAAACTACCTGGCTCAAAGATTGCTCAGGTACCTTCACAACATGGTATCATGCCATTTGAACATATCCAAGTTCACTGTCTCCAAATGGCATCAAAACCAGCTGGCACAGAGAGCGGGGAGTGTCTAGAGTTAGCCGACAGTAAATGCTAAGAGCAGGGGTATCTGAATCCCATCATTCTTCAAAATCTTGGCTGCTACTTTTTATCTTGTATGGCACCTTGTTAGTATAAGAGCATTTGACCAGTGCTTAACCCGGGCTAAGGTTGAAGGTGCTCCTCAACCAGGGGAATGTCAGATCTATACCACCCAGCTGGCAAAACAAGGGCCTCAGCACGGTGTTAGATGTTCTCTCAGTGGTCCTTGGTGGGGTGCATCGTTATGTCGCAGAGATCAGGCAGCCTTGGTAATTTCTAAAGACTGTGACAGGATTCAGGACACAGGGGCTGAAGGAGGATGGCCATTCTGTGTAGAGAGCAGTGGATAAAAGATGTGGAAAAGGAAGAAGGAAAGAGGTTGAAATAACTGATGGAGCATGGGGACCGGAGGACAGAGAAAAAAAAGAAAGTGAAAGGAGCTACAAGCAACTTCATGAGTATGCTGAATATGAAGAGCCCTAGAAAAAGTGAGAAAAAGCCAGTGAGCACTGATCTTTTACTAGGTGTGTTTTGGGCATGTTTTTTGAATGGGATTCAGCTCAGCGATAAAGACACCCAAATTCGGGTGTCTATACGTCAGTCTCTACATGTGAGCTGTGAGTACAAGCTCCTGCTATAGCCTTGCAAATGATGCTGAATGGCTGTCTGGACATCACTGGCTCAGTTGAAGAGGAACTCAATCCATTGCATGAACATAAGCATCCCCAGTACCCTGGGGGATCTCTCCTGAGATCGCTGGTGGTGCTCAGGAGGCTGTCTCACGCCTCTGCCCGCTCCAGTTACTCTCCAAGTTCTGGATCCCGAACAATCTCCAGGTCTTGCTGCTTTCACCGTCATCAGGCAATACTTCCAATAATTATGCAGTTGTAACCCTCTGCCATGCAACACAATTAATCTTTATGAAGTTGTAGTTTCACTGAAATGGAAGACTTACTGGTGTCCATTAGCAGCTGCTGATTGATGCAATTCTCTTTATTTTGGCCATCCTTGAACTTTAATTATGAAATTAGAGGTTGTTCAAAATGCCACAGCCAGACAGCCCACTGTTCCAGGTTTAAGTGATGAAACGCTCCCTGACCTTCATTTTCTGAGCTGGCTTCCCAACCAGTATCAGGTCAGGTCAGATGAACAGGGGTATAAAGCAGTACAAAACTTGGTGCTCTGAGTTCACAGTTCTTGCTTTATTATTTTAGGCCCTCATTGTTTCTATTGACATATTAGGGATCAGAGACACAAAACACAAAAATACAGCTGCCTTTTTAAAAGATAACTCATCTTCAGTGAAGATCCCCGTTCTCCTGTCCTTTTGCACACTCGATGTCCATACATCATATTTTGCTTTCCTTCTAGGAAGCAGAGCTGGATGTGGTTCTAGCTGAAGAGGCCCCTTCCCATTTTATCCAAGAGGTGAATAAAGGAGGAACAACAAACAAATGCCTCGAGTCCTCTACTCTACTGAAGTCAAACCTTTATGCATGCTGAATCAGTGCAGTGTGGCTGACTCGACATGAACCAACAGCCATTTGCTTCTTGTTTTCATAACTCATACTGGACACGAAGACACAAATATTTATTCTCAAAGACATAAGGAGCTCTGAAGAAAGCTTATGAAAGAAAGCAAGGGAAGCAAAGAATAAACAACTGGTCAATTTCGAAGAGAGCATATTGGGATAAAAATGTTACCTCAGCTAAAATAAAGAAAACAGGAGTGGGAGAAAGTTATAGCAGAGTAGAGAGTTGAGACTGGGAGCCTTCAGATGTCCCTATAGCAGCATTTCTGTCAGAGGAGTGACTGCTACAAGAGATCAAAGTAAAGAGTCTTTGAAATAATATGGACATGAAACCATGACAAGAGAGAATACTAACTGTCTGTATAGCTCTTAAGGTTGTCCATGGTGCAATAATCCTCTATAAGAAGGGTGCGGGGTGCAGGCTGGGGAGGGAGGGTTGGTGCCCCTCTGCACCCCTTCTGAGTGCAGGGCCACCTGGGGAGGTCAGGTGTGGTGACTGCGCTTGGCCGGTCTGAAGGAGCCTGCTGCCCACTGCTTTGTGTGTCCAGTTCAAACACCGATTTCCAAACCTGTAACCTCATCTCAGAAGGGTTGTGTGTGCCTGATGGATGCAGAAGGAGGGGATTGCACGTTAGGCAATGGAGACTTTGAAGAGGACCAAAGGCGCAGTGGTAGACCTGTTCATGAATTGGTGAAGTTTTTGGTGGGAGTGTCCAACTCTGGACAACGCAAACTGCTGTGATTTAAAATGGAAAAGCCCAGTACTCAGACCTGGGTGCAGAGCACCATGGCATTTGGGTTTTGGATGACTTAATGGTGCTGAGCTGCTCTTTATGTCAGGTCTGACAGTGCCATGCTGTGCCACTGCCATTCCTCTTGGCACCAAGACATGCTCATGGCAGGAGAAGCACGGCATCGGTGCCTTGCTGGGCAGAAAGCTCTGTTCCTCGCCATTCTGGTTCCTGTCACGGCTTTTATCTCCTCTCCTCAGCCCTTAGCCTGATCAGAAAGCCTCACCCACTGAGGACACGAGGGAGGAAGCAAGCTGTCGTACCCAAGGGGCATTACAGCAGCAAGTCCTGATCGAAGCATTTTATTTGGGTCTTTTATATATGTGTGTGTATTGGAGCATGACAGAAAACAGGAAAAGTAGTCTTAAAGTTTTCTATTGAAAAGCTGTTACATTTTAAGTTTTTTTGGCCAGTCTCATTGGTTAACAAATGGAACATGAGCTCCCACTGAGATGTGCTGGCTAAGAGCACGGATGAGATCCAAAGGTATGTAAACAGCAGGATGTCAGGCAGGAGCGGGAGGTCGTATTGCCCCCCGAACAGCACCAGCAGGATCGTTTGCAGAATACTGTTCCCCACGCTAGTGCCAGGCATAAAAAGAGGAAAAAACCAAGAGGTAATGAAAACTGGAGAGATTTTAGAAAGGACGATTTTAGAAATCTAAAGGGATTTTAGGAAGGAACAACAATGACTATAAGAATGGAAAATATACTCTGCCGTAAGGGTCTTGTGGAGACAACCCCTTTAGCCTGGCAAAAAAAGCCACGGAGAAGATCCTGAGCTGAGCTGAGAGCAGCCTTTAAACACCCCTAGAGAGGGTGGGAGTATCTCACACTAGAGAAGTCGTTAACCCCGTGGAAGAAGCAAGAGCTCAGTGTATGTGTTCGGACTACCAACTGAAGCTTGACATTTCAAGAGGGGGTTCGCAGTTTTAAATAGCAAAGGTAATTAATCATTGGAGTGATTTGCCAAGGGATGTATCTTTAATTCAAAACTGAATTGGCTTCAAAAATATATTATTTAACTCAGCCAGGAATTAGCCTACTGCTTTGTAGGAATTTAACCCATATAATCACAGCAGCCCCTATGACCTTAAAATCTATTAAACTATTACTTTTTTAAATCGACCCAGGTTATCTGAAATGTTAGAATTCTCGATACTTGGTG
>NW_009231064.1:8095-8539 GCF_000690835.1 Fulmarus glacialis | reverse complement strand
CCTCAGCACAAGAAAGACATGGATTTGTTGGAGCAGGTCTAGAGGAGGTCCACAAAAATGATTAGGGGGATGGAATGTCACTCCTATGAAGAAAGGCTGAGAGAGTTGGGGTTACTCAGCCTGGAGAAGAGAAGGCTTCAGGGAGACCTTATTGCAGCCTTTCAGTACTTAAAGGGGGCTTATAAGAAAGATGGCGACAAACTTTTTAGCAGGGCCTGTTGCAACAGGACAAGGAGTAATGGTTTTAAACTAAAAGAGGGTAGATTTAGACTAGATATAAGGAAGAAATTTTTTACAATGACGGTGGTGAAACACTGGAACGGGTTGCCCAGAGAGGTGGAAACATTTAGTGTCAGGCTGGATGGGGCTCTGAGCAACCTCATCTAGTTGAAGATGTCCCTGCCCATGGCAGGGGGGGTGGACTGGAAGCCCTTTAAAGGTCCC
>NW_009231064.1:0-8054 GCF_000690835.1 Fulmarus glacialis | reverse complement strand
GAATGATCAGCATGAATAACGAGAAAAGTATGCAAAGATTAGAGTTAGTGGATTAATGTTTTCTTGATAGGAAATCAAGGAATACACATAAAAGCTTTCTTTTCTACAAAGAGTGGGATTAGTATGGCAGAGCTAATAAGGGTGATTTTATGGATCAGCATTTGACTTGGACTCCAAACACCTACGTGGGTTCCCAGGTGTTATTCATAATACTATCACAGATGTAATTCTAGATTTAGCACGCCTTCTCTCATTACTCTTGGTTTCCTTTGTAGACAATAGAGAGAGGAAGGCATCCTTGTGTTGGCATCCTACTTCTATGTAATATTTCTGCTGACGTCTCCTTTAGGAATGTAGAAGTCTTAACTACAAAGATTCACCAGAATTCACTGTCCCTGTGTACTAAATACATATTATTCTGCACAAATGAAGAACTAGGTTATGGTTCCATGAAAGAGAACATCAGAGTTTGTAAATGAACTTAAGTCCCCAAGATAAGTCAATTTCCTGAAGAAGCCTCTGTTATTGAATAAATACTCATTTCTCTAAAGGTATTTATGACTGCTGTCCAACTTGATGGTGACCTAGCAAACTGCACATGACTGCTTCCCTCCAGGGAAGGTGTTCTGCTGAAAGAGGCAGAATAACTCAGGCAACAGAAGTGCAGAAGCAACTGAAGAACAAGATGCTTCAATCAAATGCTGCATTGGGGCCCAAAGTAGCCTGACATAAGCCTTGACTAATGATTTATTTCAGCCCTTCAGCATGCAGGTGTATCTGTTCTATCATCTAGAGGACATGCAAATCACTAACACATGCAAAGAAGGAGCTGATGTTACAAGATAATGGTAATGTGCACCTGGTGATTTAGAAGACAAATCAAGGCTTTAGAACAGCAGGCTACATTAATTATTATAAAACCCATTTGACTCTAGAAATCAGGAGGCTTGCTGTGTATAACACAATAGTTTAGTGCTTATATTTTGATATCTTATCAAAGCTCTGAATCTAACTACAAACAAAAATCCCCACGCTAAGGTTTATAAGCAATCCCATAAAGCCACTGGTTTATGCACAATTGTCAAGATAATTTTGCTGGAACAGAGAAAGGGGATGATGTCAACAGACAGTGGCTGACTACTTGCCTTCTCTTTCTTTGAGTTAGCATTTCAGATTTGGAAATGTCTAACCTACTTACAGCAAAATAAATTACTGATAGTACTTAATGTTTTCATCCTTTCACTCTAAGATTAATTACTTTACAGTCACTTTACAGAATTTTAGTTTGCCTTTCTTTGTATGAGAGTGTATTCACATACAAAGAGGAATGAGGGATTGAGACTAGGAAATTGCTTTCATTTTCCTCCTACCACCGAATAACCTGTCTTCTCAATATCAGGCTAAAAGGTCAATATCTAATTTAGGATCCTGCTTCTATAATCTTTGGGATGAGTAACTCTTGACTTCAGGTGAGATGGCCTTGTGATTTAATGCTTTTTTAATGTGAGAAAAAGCTGAGGAATTTGGCCCACGCTTAAAAGCAGTCATTTCCCCTAGACATCTATTTGCTGCAAATTCCTGCAAAACTCTTGGGGCAGTTGCCACAGCTTTGACAAAGATCTCTGAGCTAGTGCTTTTCAAGTGGCTGTGTTTGGATATATCAGTAGTCTAAAAAAAAGGGATTAAAGAATGAGTTTGATCATTCTGGATTATCCACACTGCTTAACTGCCCACAGTTTCAATGCTCTGGGCACACAACTTTTAATTTCATACCCTACCTCTGTTTTGGGCAACCCAACTCTCTCTCAACAAATCTGATGGTGGAAGAGCTAGCCTTAACCGTTTTTCCCTTTGGCCAACTGACCATTTGCTGCCATTTGTCCTCCCAGCCTGGAATTGATTTCTGATACATTTCTATTTAACATTTTAGACATAGCTTTTGAGCCCACTTCTCTGGAATAGGATCTGCAGCCCATTAAGTCTCAGATTGTTCTTTGTCTGAAAAGGCTCCATTAGATATCACAGAAAAGCCATAATCTCTCTGTCCTTTAGTCCTTTCACAAGTGTGAGACCTACCAGGTTCCCACAGTTTCAGTGCTGTGGGCACACAAGTTTTAAGTTCATTCATGTAAAATGTACATTTAGCTTTGTAAAAAGGAGAAAATAATTTATTCCTTCTTTAGCAAAAGATGGGCATCCAAACAAAACAATAAAACCATCTGTATATAACTGTATTTTCCCCTCAATTTCTTCTTACAGTCTTGAGAATTTGGGGGGGTGTAGGTCAGACCATTTCTTGGAATTTCAGGGTATTCTGCTGCACATGGCTTTTCTTTCAAATCAAGGTATACTCATCTCACTCCTGCAATCAAGTTTGGTTTTCATCTTAAGTGGCACTTCCGTTAAGATGAACCTCTCCTTAGCAAACAGAACCCTTCCATTGCTTTTCTTTGCTATTTTTTTTCCATCTCAGTGAATGCTGTGAAATTATATATATGTATATTTTATATAGATATAACTGAGAACCAGCAACTTGAAAACCATGCTTTTTCTGAGGGATTTTCCACCCCGGACCTCTCTCTTTTTTCACCCAGAACGTTCTTCCCAGTTCATGTTGCCTTCTTAGCTTAACTGTTTTTTGGCCACAGTCCAGTCTGTCAGGTTAATGGCTGATACTGTTTGTTCTGCAGCTTCATCTAGACAAGCAGATTGATTTCTGTTAGAGAATTTGTCAGTTTGTGATGGACTTACTTAATACTCCTTGAGGCATTCAGTAATATAGTGATTTAGGAGTTAACTAGCATTCTTCAGTGATACACAGACAGATGCCCCAAGTTGTTCCAGCAGCTATAATAAAATATAAATTTCCCTTATTGTAGGAATGGAATGTGAAGCATTTACTACCATATCATACATGCCTGTTACTGAAAAGAGTCTGTCTTACTACAGCATGCATTTCAAATTCCCCTATACAGAGTCTTCCTTTATTTCCTCCTTATGGTTAATAAGCTACACATTCTCTCACAACACTACAAATACATACCGAACAAATATTTTAAAAATTTCAAACATTCTAACTGCCTTACAAAAGACTAATTTATTATACCTAATATACAGAAAGTTACTATTTCCATTTTAATATATAAAGCAGAGCAAAAAAAGAAGATGAAAACTATAGCAAGAGACTGCTCAATGATATTTTAATGTATACAGGCATGCAGCGATCTGAACTGTGGCTGAAAAGCATTGTTTGCTAGGCACTCCTATGCCATTGGCCTTTAAGAAAGAAGGATGTCTTTTGATCTCTTTCTAGCTCTGTCTCTGACTTTGTGTGACCTTTGGCAAGTCACATTAGTTGGGTGTGCAGCATCCATAAAAATTAGTAAACTATTGCTTTACTTGTTCTCTTGAGGTTTGTGAGGCTTAATTAGTGAATTTTATAAATCTTTTCTAGACTCACAAATGCAAAGTACTATAAGGACAAAGTTTTATTGTCACTATTCCTTTGGGAAATGAGTTTCTTAGAGCTGTGGGAGATAATTAGTCACATTTTGCAGGCTGTGCTGCAGCTAAAACCACCATTAAAGTAATCTCTTACATAATATGAACAATACTTGTTCTTACAAGTTTGGCAAAATGAGATGTGGGTTCTGGGTTTGTGACTTGGCCTTTTCCTTCACTTCCACAATTTAAAAACTGTTAGGATGTTAGGATTTGTTCCATTTCCTTTTGTTTTTAAATGGTCATAAATTTTCACTTTGCTTCTAGAAAACTGCTCATATTGAATGTTTAAGAATTATGTTTTGCCTAAAAATTCTGCTTTATTAAGGATCACATTCCCCAGTTCCTTGCAAATGTTCACAATTGTAGCCATAGAAACTGTAATCATCCTTCTCAAAATACTTGGAATAGCCACAAACTCTTTTTGTTAAGAAATCTTGTAATTTAAATAAAATAATTGTCTGTGTGTTTTCTTGTACAGGCTGTGACCGATGGCATTAAGCCTACCACAGGCTGCCTCTCAGCTGGCCATTTGCAAATGGACTGATTCTGGTTTTGAGCAGCCAGTGTCACCCTTCTTCATTATTTGGAGGAAGAGCACATCAACTGTCTGAGAGTCAGCCTTGTTTAGTGGAATTACAGTAGCCTGATTCCCTTTGTGACATTAGTAAAGACATTAAGGCACTTCTGAAAAGTTTATCTTATGGGTCAGATTTTTTAAAGTAGATGCATGAAGGTAGACATACACTTCTCTCATGTTTGTATTCTCCTGATGTCTCTATCTCCTTTATCAAACTTCGTGAATTTTCTTTCTTAATGTTTATCTGAGTTGCATGAAAATATCTTTTTTTCAGACAGATCCACTCAGCGAAAACCATCAGGTTATAGACAAAATTAGATATACCTTCCTGCCACTTATTTTGTCCTTTAACTGTTTTTAAAAACAATATGACCAACATATTCCAAAACTTGTTTGTCAATCTGGATTCTACTATGTTTTTTTCGGAATTGTTGTCCAGGTAGTTTAAATCTTTCACTGCATCTAAGATCTGTGCTTTGGGGAACTCCACTAATTGCTCACAAAAAATCCTTATCCATGTGATCATCCTCATTTAGCAGTGACCTCAGTCACAGTACCCATGTTCTTCTCCCATTTTATTATCACACACAGACTTTCAGCAGGTACAATTTCTTAGGCAACTCGACGAAAATGCTTACGTCGCCCATAAACTGTGCCAAGCCTTGTCTTTTAACTAGCCAATCCTTCCTAGGCAAGGAGTACTATTTCTGTTGCTGTTCCAGTTACGTGACTTCACCAAATTTCTCTTATGCCAGCTAAGTCATATATGTGATCATAATCATAATATAAGATGCTGCTGTTTAAATTTCTTGCATTAATAAATATTTATATAAGATGTTTATTAATTTGATTTACTACTCGCTTTCTTCTCCCTCCTTTCATTATGGTATCAATAATCTCACCTTTGGTTCACAAACCTTCTGCCAGGTTGATTAAAAAGGTAATAATAATGCTATGACCTAACTTAATGTTCTCAGTTAGCAAGTCAGCATGCAAAGGCTGTCTGTTTTTATTCTTCTTCATGAGGCAGCTATCACTCGGCAAGCTCGTGGAACTTCATCCTGTGGTGTAGGAAGCCACTGTCTGGAAATACCACCAACACAGCGAGGCCTTAACCTCCAGGATATGCCTGTCCCTTCCAGAGCCTTGACCTTCAGCTAGGAAAACTGACAATAATGCTATCTATGCCTTAAGGATCCAACTCTAGCAGTACCTGTAGTACCTCTGTAAATGAGAATCATGGAGTAGTGGCCTGTGTGAAAGATAGGCCACAGCATACTTTCAGTAACAGCTTGAATGTGGTCTCCTTATTCTTGCTGTGCCTTACAGACTAGCAAGCAGAGCATCTTGGCACCCCTGGAGTTCACTATTATTGCTCATCAAAAGATCTGGGCATCCTGAAGAGTCTGGCCGTGAGATAAAGAGTCTATATCTAGGGTCTTACTGATTTGGGAAAACGTGCCATGGACTTAGGAAAGTGTATCCTAACAAAAGAAACCATGACAGCAAGGATTTCCTCTCACCTTCTTTCAGTAGTCCAAACCATAGTCAAGAGACATATCTTGAAATTTTTATTAAATCTTTAATACTCCTAAGGAAGTTCATAAAAAAGAAGGGCAAGTGCAAGACCATCTAAATGATGCTAGTATGGTAAACCCCCAAAAAAGCCAAACTTATGCTGGCAGCATGAAGCTTTTCAGCAGTTCTGTTGTACTGAAGAGAGTTTGCTTTCCTCCTGATATTTATAGAGCATTATGCACAAAACCTCCAGATCCTGCAAGGTGTCAACAGGGCTCAATCCCCTCTATAGTCCATTCAACATTTACCTGCCGTCACATACCGAATATTCAGAAGGTGTCCTCTCAAGTGAAGCAACATATAAAAGGAAACATTTATACTTATTATATGTAGTCACAATACCAGTACCATGACAGGTAGGATGTGGAAATTAATTTTGACTTGCAGAGAACATCCACTACAGAGATTCACGTATTGCAATGTGTTCTCTCTCAAAAATAAATATGCTTCATATTTTTATAATAATAATAAATGGCCATTTGTGCAGTGAAAACAGTATTCTAATCAGTCAGTGGAAACCAAAGTTTAACATGTGTTGTGCTTCATTCCTGCAGTCGGTCTTACTAGATCATTCCCAGCAAGAAACCCTACAGTGAGTCATAGCTACAGATTATATAAAATCTTTTTTTTTCCTTCCAGTTACATGGTTCTTTGAATATTAAAGGTTTGAAAATATTTCACCTGATGCTAGCAAAAAGCTTGCCAAACATTAACATCAAAAATCTTTTTGAAGATAGAACAGAAATAATGAACTATGCAATCTAATTTATATACAGAGTTTATATTTTTCAGAGTAGAATAGTGTTTATTGAATCTAGCTGGTTTACATATGGAACCACAGGAAGAATGGTCTCAACACACTGCACAGAACAACGGGACTATTACTATTATAGAGAGAAATACTGTGGACCTATGCAAAAAAGTGTGTTCCTATCATTTTGCTTTCCTATTCTACTAAATATTCATTCATGCATCTCATCCTGGTGAGAGAAAAGAAGATGGAAGCAATTTGAGATATGCTCATCCATCTCCTGCATAATCCATCTCCTGCATAATTTCCTTGTTCTCTGCATGCAAACAGTATTAAATTCCACATGAACAAGGATCCACGGAGAAACAACTTAAGCTATAGATATAACATAGTGCTCACCTGTGTTTGGAAATGCCTGAGTCAAAAAGTGGCAGCATAATTGTTTGCACATTTTATGCTGATAGATGATATAGGACTGTTGTGGTTTAACCCCAGCCAGCAAATAAACCCCACGCAGCCGCTCGCTCACCCCCCCCTCCGGTGGGATGGGGGAGAGAATCGGGAGGGCACAAGTAGGAAAACTCCCGAGTTGAGATAAAAACAACTTAATAATCGAAATAAAATGAAGTAGAACAGTAATAATAACAATGAGAACAACAACAATAACAATATACAAAGCAGGCAATGCACAGTGCAACTGCTCACCGACCGCCGACCGCATGTCACGAACAGGGCCTCCGGTGGGATGGGGGAGAGAATCGGGAGGGCACAAGTAGGAAAACTCCCGAGTTGAGATAAAAACAACTTAATAATCGAAATAAAATGAAGTAGAACAGTAATAATAACAATGAGAACAACAACAATAACAATATACAAAGCAGGCAATGCACAGTGCAACTGCTCACCGACCGCCGACCGCATGTCACGAACAGGGCAAGCCCCCCCACACCCCTGGTTTTTATACTGAGCATGATGTCACATGGTATAGAATACCTCATTGGCCAGCTGGGTCAACCACCCCGGCTGTGCTCCCCGCCCCGCCCCGCCCCAGCTTGTCCTGCATGTGGCAGGGGAAGGGGAGAGAAGCCAAAAAGAGAAACCAAAAGTCTCCCTGGTGCAAGCACCACCCAGCAACAACCAAAGCATCAATGGGCCATCAATGATGCTCCTCTCATACCAAACCCAAAACACAGCACACCCCCTAAGCTACTGGGAAGAAAGTTAACTCTGTCCCAGCCGGAACCAGGACAGCTACTGGCATGCTAAAGAGTGGTATTTTGATAAGCATGCCCAGGTTGAACTAGACAGCTTTTTATGTGGATAACCTTCTAAATGGGAAGCAACATAGTACGTCCTTTCTCCCCATTTGCTTTATAATTGTCATCAGCTCCTGACAATTCCAATTTACCTTTCAGCATTGTAAGACAAAAGTTAATTCTATACTTTTCTAATTTTTTTTTTCCCCAAAATCTGATTTTTTTCAGCACAACATTTGTATGAAACAATACTCTAAAGCAATAAGATAGTAAGTCTAAGAGGTGGGCAAATTTTATTGTTTTCTTCTTCTTCATCATGATGTTTCTCTTAACTTGATAATGTTAAATGTCAGCAGCAGGTGCTCTTTGAATCATAGAATCATAGAAT